>NC_073694.1:117946502-118003992 GCF_029784165.1 Wyeomyia smithii
ACCTAAGAATCATACTACACTATAATTTTCGGCGAAAAACTGGCTCTAGTTAGTGTTATTTTGGAATTAGTTCATACATATTCAGAGTCATGGCTGAATCAACCCAAAGTCAAGAGGAAGTGATAATATATAAGTCAACGTCCGGAAGCTATTGTAACAAATATGTATGCTTTTGAAACAATTCGTTGTTGTAGTAACATCAATAAAATGTCATAGAAACAGTTTGTATACTCTAACATGTTGGAAAAAGTTGAAAAAGTGGTTAAACTCATGGCCGAATTATGTTTCCCTCTTTTTGAAGCGATCATATATTGGCCATGTCAAGTTCTGACATCTCTTTGTTTATCGTTCGGCCGTTGCACGTGAACAAAGATGAAGCTTGTGATAATTTACAGGTTATTACTTCTTAATTTATCACATTTAATGATATGTAATTGGATGAGAATGCCTGTCAAACCGCTATAAGCCAAATCATTTCATTTTTAAATGCCTAAAATTTACAAAAACTCACAGCAAAAGGATGTTCTCCTCAAACCCACTATTTTTGCTCTAAAAATACCGATGATGATCTCAAATATAATTAGTCCGAACTATTTCCATACACGTCTGTAGATATAAAGGTGGGCCAAAGTAAAAATTTGGTGGACCAAAATATGTTTTTAGTACTTCGTAGAAATTTTGATATTTCTAGGATATTTTTCAATATACTGCATTGTTGAACGGTTTATATTAAAATAGACACTTAGCTTTAAACAATGGTATAATAGAGCAGGTATTTATGTTGAAAAATTGTGTTCGTTTTTAATGAACTGTGCGAACACTTCCCAAAGCTGGCCAAAATACCCCCGTTACCCTATAAAAGAGAAGTTTTGTATGTATGTATGTATGTATGTACAGGGGATAGTCAAAATAAGTAGGATAGGCAAAATTTTGATGAAATTTGAAATGCTATAGCTTTGCTAAACGTTATTCGATTTTAATAATTCGAACACCATTGAACTGGAAAACTTTTGAAGTTTCATTTTCTGACCCCAGATCTGGCCTAGGTCACCGGATATAGGAAATATTCCTGAGTTCCGGTAGGCATGTCAAACCTGCTAATTTTTGGATGGATTTGGTAATGGGTTACCTGATAAAAATGCTCATTTGCATCATTGGCATAGATGACAAAATCATTTCTGAAGCGAATGGTACATCAAGATCCGGAATCGGCCAAGAACTCATCGAGAAATGGCTATTTTTCATCCGGAAGTCCTCAGAGGAACCTTTAGTAGGGGACATTTACGTTTTTGCACCAAATATAGCGTGTTACACCTCTATCTTCAGGATTTTTTATCAGGAATCATTTAAAAGACAGACATATGAATATAGGATGCATTGGCCACTTCCGGAACGACCTGGAGGCCCCGAAGGAACCCGTAGTGGGAGAATTCACATTTCTGCATCAAAATATAGCATGCGACACCTCTATCTTCAGGATTTTTCATCAGGAATCATCCAAAAGACATATTTTTTTGAATACAGATTACGTTGGCCACTCCCGGAACGATCCAGATTCCCCGGAGGAACCCGGAATTGGGACATTTACATTTTTGCATCAAATAAAGCGTGCGACACTTCTACCTTCAAGACTTTTCATCAGGAACCACCAAGAAGACATATTTTTGAATACAGATTACGTTGGCCACTCCCGGGATGATCCGGATACCCCGTAGGAATCCGGAAATGGGGACATTTACTGTATTGCATCAAATAAAGCGTGCGACACTTCTTTTTTTTTTTATTCTCGCTTATTTTCCGTCGGTCTAGTTCCGCCACTGTTGTGGCCAATCACCGACGCCCAGGAAGGCGACTCCACACCCAGGACCCTAACTCACGACCCGTTTATTAACGGACCGGCGCCAACGGCTTTACTTCCTCATGCGATGGAAGGCGTGATCCCAAAGATTTTTTCGCCTCAGAAAATCTCCCGGTGTCGGCTAGGATTGAATCTAGACCAGTTGGGTTGGTTGTGAGTGGATCACGCCACCTCACAACCATCGACACCTATGTCGGCGGTGGGATTCGAACCCAGGCGTCGAGCGTGGTTGGCGGAGACGTTACCAACCACACTAAGCCCCCGCTCTGTGCGACACTTCTATCTTCAGTATTTTTCATCAGGAATCATACAAAAAAAATATTTCCAAATATAAGCTGCATTGGCCACTTCCGGAACAACCTGGATGCCCCGAAGGAACCCGTAGTGGGATAATTTACATTTCTGCATCAAAATATAGCATGCGACACCTCTATCTTCAGGATTTTTCATCAGGAATCATCCAAAAGACATATTTTTCAAATACAAATTACGTTGGCCACTCTCGGAACGATTCAGATGCCCCGGAGGAACCCGGAATGGGGACATTTACATTTCTGCATCAAATAAAGCGTGCGACAGCTCTATCTTCAGAATTTTTCATCAGGAATCATCTTTTTGACATATTTTTGAATTCAGACTGCATTGGCCACTACCGGCACCTGATGAAAAATCTTGAAAAATCTTGAAGCTCTATGCGCACGCTTTATTTGATGCAGAAATGTAAATGTCCCCATTCCGGATTCCTCCGGGCATCCGGATCTTCCTTCGGGGCATCCAGGTTAGTCCGGAAGTGGACAATGCAGCCTATATTAGGAAATATTTTTTTGTAAGATTCCTGATGAAAAATCCTGAAGATAGAAGTGTCGCACGCTTTATTTGATGCAATACAGTAAATGTCCTCATTTCCGGGTTCCTACGGGGTATCCGGATCATCCCGGGAGTGGCCAACGTAATCTGTATTCAAAAATATGTCTTCTTGATGGTTCCTGATGAAAAGTCTTGAAGGTAGAAGCGTCGCACGCTTTATTTGATGCAAAAATGTAAATGTCCCAATTCCGGGTTCCTCCGGGAATCTGGATCGTTCCGGGAGTGGCCAACGTAATCTGTATTTAAAAAAAATATGTCTTTTGGATGATTCCTGATGAAAAATCCTGAAGATAGAGGTGTCGCATGCTATATTTTGATGAATTCTCCCACTACTTCGGGGCCAGGTCGTTCCGAAAGTGGCCAATGCAGCCTATATTCAGATATGTCTTTTAAAAGATGCCTGATAAAAAATCCTGAAGATAGAGGTGTAACACGCTATGTTTGGTGCAAAAACGTAAATGTCCCCTACTAAAGGTTCCTCTGAGGACTTCCGGATGAAAAATAGCCATTTCTCGATGAGTTCTTGGCCGATTCCGGATCTTGATGAACCATTCGCTTCAGAAATGATTTTGTCATCTATGCCAATGATGCAAATCAGCATTTTTATCAGGTAACCCATTACCAAATCCATCCAAAAATTAACAGACATGCCTACCGGAACTCAGAAATATTTCCTATATCCGGTGACCTAGGCCAGATCTGGGGTCAGAAAATGAAACTTCAAAAGTTTTCCAGTTCAATGGTGTTCGAATTATTAAAATCGAATAACGTTTAGCAAAGCTATAGCATTTCAAATTTCATTAAAATTTTGCCTATCCTACTTATTTTGACTATCCCCTGTATGTTCCAGCATAACTCTCGAAGGCCTGAACCGATTTCAACCAAACTTGGCATACGTGTTCTATGTACAAAGGAAGTGGTCATAGAAATATTGGATAGGGGGAGGGGTCATCCTTAAAGAAGAGGGGGTCAAAAGTAATGAATTTTCATACATAAAGGAAACCTTTCATTGAAATTTTATGATTTTCGGGCTCTTTGTCATATTCGGAAACCGGAAGTTGATGTCCAGAGACCGGAACATGATGTTTGATGCCATGTTCAATCCAAGATGGCAACTTCCGGTTTCTAGGAAGCCGTTCAAAACTGTGGAAAACGCTCACAAACCCCCCAATGTTGGTAATTTCGGAGCAAAAATGACTCCTAAGAACCGGTTCTCGGTGTCTGACGATACTTTGAAACTTGGGTTGCCGACTTCTGGTTTCTGGAAACCTGCGAGAATCAATAATTGAATTATATACTTGACAATATGGGTATTTTCGGAATCGGAATGACGTCGTCATACGAAAATCGATCATATATTTCCAAATATTGGCCTTTTTTAAACGTAGTGACGTCTGTTTGCAGCCGAAAATCGGTTTTCGTGCAAATTTTTCTAGACAGGTGTTTCAAAACATCCAACCTGCTTTGATCCGTTTTTGGAACGATTTCTTGACATATTTCTTGCATAATTTGATAACGGAGAGTCCAATCTAGCGTTTTGTTGGAATATGTTTGGAAAAGTTGCTGAAGCTCAACTATTACCGAATAAAAATTTGGTTAATAGCATCGATCAAATAAGAAAAGAGCTCCTGAAATCCAGCTATTTATTTAAAAAAAAAGGTTTGTTTGTATGTATGTATGTATGTATGTATGTATGTATGTTACAGCATAACTCTTGAATGACTGTACCGATTTTAACCAAACTTGGCATACGTGTTCTTTATACAGAGGAAGTGGCCATAGAAATATTGGGAAGAGGAAGGAGCAACCCCCAAAGGAGGAGGGGGGCTTAATTGGTCAGAAAATAATTTTTTTTCATGCATTATGGGAACCTTCTGAATGAATGCGATAGTTTTCAGGCCTTTGGTCATGTCTGGAGACCGGAAATTGATTTCCAGAGACCGGAACATGATGTCGAAAAGAGAAAGGGGCAGTTATCATAGAGGGAGAGGGTCTTAATTGATAAGAAAGTCAGGTCTTTTAGTGCCCTATAGGAACTTTTTGAAAAGGTACGGTAACTTTCATGCCCTCGGTCGGTCATGGACAGAAGTTGATGTCTAGGGACCGGAATATGATATCCGATTGTTTTCTAAAACAAAGATGGCGACTTTTGGTTTCTGGGAAGCTGTATACAACTGTAAAAAACGTTTACAAACCTCCAAACATTGGTATTTCCAGAACCAGGATGACCTTTAGAAACAAAAAAATAAAAGTCCAACGAAATTTTTAAAATTCAATATGGCGACTTCTGGTTTTAGAATTTTATGAAACATGAATATATGCTCTGCAATATGTATATTTTCGATAGCAAGATGACGTCCAGAATCCAAATATTTATGTCCGGTGCAAATTTTTCAATCGTACATGGCGGATTACATTTTCTGGAAAGGTTACTAGAATACAGAAGAAGGCTTGGACGTAATATAGAAACGTTTTGAAATCAATTCCGCGATTTTTGCTTTCTGTCAAGCTGTGAAAAACTGAGTAAAATGGTTAAATAATGTCAATATTTGTATAAAGAGGATTATGTTCAGAAAATGACCACGGGTGTACAACGCTATTTTCAAATTCAAGAAGAAAAATATTCAAATACTCCCTGATATTAGGTTCATAGGCCAGAGCTGACTCCCCAAAACCGAAAATTGGTGTCCGAACGTTTAGTATAGTGAGGGTTGTTTTTCTGCATTGGAAATTATTCAAAACTTGAGGAAAATTTGGAGATAGTCCCCGTATCTTCAAATTGTTAATTAATTCATAAATATTGATGTTCAACTATAAGGATGATATTGATATTGTTTACGCAAAAAAAGGAAAACGAGAAGACATAGCAAGCAATAATTTTAACTATCAGAGGTCAGCTTAGGCTATTGATTATGTAAGGAGTTCGTTCGTCGTCAACCAAGTTGGACGTGTTTGTTGTTAGCTCCTATCCACGCGCGAATTTAAATCAAATTATTGTTTTTCGCTTAGTTTTCAATTTGCTTGTTGTGTTTTTGTGTCGGTAAAAATGAATCAAATTTGCGAAGTCTGCGCGAAAGACTCCGGTGCCGAAGTGTTCTGGTCGTGTGTTGGAGGGTGTAATCGAAAATTCCATGCCTCCTGTGTGGGAGTATCGTGCCCCCCGAAGTAGTTGCTAAAAGCAGAAGTTCTCTGCGTATCGTTAAAAAAGACAAACAAGACAAACAAGATAAACCAGCCGTAGATCCAACTGCATTTCTGCTACCGTGCTGCGATTCCTGCCAACTTTTAGTAACGGCATCGTTTGAATTGAACACGTTGACCAAACAGCAGAACAAGCTGACGAAATTGATTGATGATAATACAGAGGTGATTCATCGACTTGTGACCCAACTCGAACAACCAAGCACAATTCCAGAAACTCTAGAGGGTATCGACAAGTCACTTATACAAATAAACCAAGCGCTAACGTCAAACATCAAAGCCAACAGTGTGGCTGGTGTTATGCCTACACTTAAAAATCACCTGACGCAGCTCGTTAACATTTCTTTTTCGGAATTCAAGAACGAACTTCGGAACGAATTAACGGAATCGCTGACCAGCATAAATAACGAACTTTCTCAGTTAGGACAGCTGTTTGTAGAAACAGCAACCAGCTGTACAATACAAACCAATCCGTTAGAGATAAACATTGTAGATGAGCTTAAAACTCTGTCATCCTGCATCGAAGAACTAAGATCTAAGTCAGCGAGTGTTGCCACTCCCCCAATAGCTTCACCTGTTTCACTTCCAAGTTTGGCAACAGAACTTAATTTGGATAATGCCAATAATTCAGGTTGGCGGTTTCTAGGTTCAAAAAAAGTTTGGAAAGCGGATTGAACAGATTATGATGAACGTAAAAGGCGTCGTTTGGTACAGTTGAAGAATGCAGATGCAGCCAGAAGAAGGAGGAATCGACGACAACAGGCTTACAACAACAATACTAACAACAACAACCGCAATGGTAACAATTACAACAACCGCAACAATAACAACCACCTGAACAACAATGACAATTACAATCGCAACAATAACATCTACAACCACCGCAGCAATAACAACCACCAGAACCGCAACAATAACAACTAAAATCACAACAATAACATCTACAACAACCGCAGCAACAACCACCAGAACCGCAACAATAATAACTCCAATCGCAATAATAACATCTACAACAACCGCAACATTAACAACTCCAACAACAACAATAACAGCATCAATAATAACAACAATCAAATCCCGAATCGTTACCTCAATCTTAACAGGAATCTTAACAACAGCTACTACAACCAACTACCACCAGACCGTGTGCTTCTTGCTGCAGCGAAGGATAAATTTTCTCGACCCCCACCTAATCTCCAGCATATCTCTTTTCAACGAGGCGAAATACTTAATCCGTACCCAGCGAATAATGAGTCACAATCATCTTTCATGCCTACCGTTTCAACGAGCCCGCTCAACTTAACGACTCCCGCGACCTCTTCAGCTGTATCGTGTCCTTACCATTTGGCTGGCAGCCACAACTATAACAATAACAATAATTTCAGATCAGCAAGTTTCCCGTGTGATGGATGTTATTGTAAGCATTCGTGTTCTCAAAATCAGTGACGCTCAGAGAAAGAAAAAACAACGCCAGTAGTCAATGAAGTTTTGATTTATGCTCAGAATTTCAACAGGATGCGCAGTGCACTCAAAATTAATCACATTAATAACAGAATAAGTGGATGTTCATACTCAATCATCTTAGCAACGGAAACGAACTGGAACGAAGATATTAAAAGTGAAGAAGTTTTCAACAGTTCCTTTAATGTGTTCAGGAGCGATCGTGATCTATCACTATCTGATAAGAAATCAGGTGGAGGAGTGCTTGTGGCTGTTGGGGTTCAGCATGATTCTGAGCAAATCATAACCCAGAAACATGCCGAATTTGAAGATGTCTGGGTTAAAGTTCTGTTGAAGGGTGAAATCCATATTTTCGTATCTGTTTACTTTCCACCCCACTTTGCCAAAAAGCAATCATATGAAAAATTTTTAAGGACGGTAGAATTAGTGAATGATGAGTCCCACACTAACTCAAAAATTCATATATATGGAGATTTCAATCAAAATGATGCTGATTTTATTGTAAACGATGATAATGAATCGCTTTTACTTCCTGTAGTAGGAGAAAACGAAACTCTGCAATTTATTTTTGACGGTTTTAGTCAACTTGGATTAAATCAGGTAAACTCAATCCGGAATGAGCAAAACTGTTTTTTAGACTTTTTATTCACCAATTGCACGGAAGATTTTAGTGTTGACAAAGCAGAATATCCCCTATGGAAAAATGAAAAATTTCATACTGCAATTGAGTACTCGCTAATGATTGATACCGAGAGATCACGACCCTCTGATCATGAGCCTGAATATAAATATGACTTCACTAAAGCAAACTTTGAACTAATCAATCATAAATTAACTGACATCGACTGGCAATCACTTCTAAAAAATGAAATAGATATGAACAAAGCGGTTGATAATTTTTTATCATCACTGTATAGTGTTTTAGACTCAACTGTACCAAAATCAAAAAAGAAAACGGTTAGCTCAAAAGATCCCATTTGGTTCACCAGAGAAATCAAAAATTTAAAGAATAGGAAACAAAAAGCTCATAAAACTCACAAAAAACTTAAAGACCAAAGAAATTTGGACAAATATTTGAACATTTGTGATGAACTGAATACTAAAATATCTATTGCGTATGAGAACTACAACACAAGGGTGGAAAATAACATTAAATCAGGCCCAAAACAGTTTTTTAAATTTGCAAACTATAAAATGAAGTCTAATAACTTCCCATCTCGCATGCAATATGAAGACTTTGCCAGTACTGACTCAAAGCAAATCTGCAACAAGTTTGCGAGTTTTTTTCAAACCGTTTATAAAAATAGCGACGAAGTCAGGGACTTTGAGTATTTCTCGCACTTGCATGAACAAATAAATAACGTATCTATTAAGCAAATAACTGTTCAAGAAATCCTCGCAACACTAAAAGAACTGGACGCTTCAAAAGGACCAGGTCCAGATGGAATTCCACCCTCACTCATGAAAAATCTTGCTCCTGCCTTCGTAAAACCCTTGTTTTGGCTTTTCAACTTATCCCTTACGTCCGGACAGTTTCCATCAGTCTGGAAAAAATCTTTTCTTATACCGATTTTCAAGTCAGGTAAGAGATCTGACATCAAAAATTATCGTGGCATTGCAATAATATCATGTATTCCTAAACTTTTTGAAGCTATCGTAAACCAAAAAATATTTAATCAGGTAAAGAATCGCATAACGTGTAACCAACATGGTTTTTACAAAGGGAGGTCTACGGCTACCAACTTACTTGAATTTGTTGATTTCTCTCTTGCGTCTATGGACAGAGGCAACTTCGTGGAAACTCTATACACGGATTTTAGTAAAGCTTTTGACAGAGTAGATATTTCCATGCTTATGTTCAAATTAAAAAAACTGGGATTTGAGTCAGGCCTACTTAAATGGATTGAATCTTATTTGACGAACAGGACACAAACGGTTAGGTTTAAGGGACACCTTTCTGTACCAGTAAAAGTGACATCTGGAGTTCCACAAGGCTCCCATTTAGGCCCTTTGCTCTTCATTTTATTTGTTAATGACGTTACCCTTGTGTTGAATCGTCTCAAAGTATTGATATATGCCGATGACATGAAACTGTACATGGAAATAAAACACAAATCAGACATCCAACAATTCCAACAAGAGGTTGACATTTTCTACATTTGGTGTAAGAAAAGTCTTCTTGATCTCAACGTAAAAAAATGTAATATTATATCCTACACAAGAAAAAGAAATCCTGAACATGCCAGTTGCACTCTTGCACATCAAGTTGTAGAAAGGTGTTATCAAATTAGAGATTTAGGAGTAATTATGGATTCTAAGTTAACATTCATTGATCACTACAATACGATCATCAATAGAGCCAACAGTATGCTAAGTTTTATAAAAAGGTTCAGTTATCATTTCGTAGACCCGTACACTATAAAAACTCTCTTTGTTACATATGTTAGATCTATTTTAGAATACTGTAGTGTTGTTTGGTCGCCTTATCAAGACGTCCATTCCAATAGAATTGAATCCGTACAAAAACAGTTTTTGTTATATGCACTAAGAAAACTAGGTTGGAATTCATTTCCTCTCCCTTGTTATGAATCGCGTTGCATGCTTATTATTATAGAAACGCTTGAAAAAAGAAGAGAAATTGCTTCGGTAACTCTTATCAACGATTTAGTTTCACAACGCATAAGTTCGGAAAATTTGCTTGGAAAACTCAACTTTTATGCTCCTACACGCTCATTAAGGAACGCGAAAAATTTTCGTATTAAATTCTTATAGAACAGAATATGCCATGGCCGGGCCAGTTAATAGTATGATGAGTCTTTACAATAAATATTGTGAAGTTATTGATTTAACGATGTCACGAAATGCTCTTAGAAAAATATTGAACACTAGAATTACATAACTATATTTGTGATGTTAGCAATAGTTTTTAAGATGTAGTCTACTATGATTGACGAAATAAATAAATAAATAAAATTCCGCAATATAAGGCAATGTATTTTCCAACGGAATTTTTGAACTCATTCGACCCAGCTGGAATACCTCCGCATCAATTGTTAATCAACGAAAAAGGTGGTATATAAGCAAGTTTATAACTAAAATAGAAATATTATTTGAAATGATGGGTTGGAAAAAATATATGGAAATATAGAAAATTATAGATAAAGCATGCATATTTTCGCAGAAACAGCTTTATGTCACATGGTCACGTGAAAAACAATTGGAATCACATATGAAAAAAGAAACCCGAAAAATGGTTGGCCATAAAGTATTGCGAGAATTTTTGTTAAGGACAAAACGATATTGTCACTATGCCATGACAATAACGAAAATCAACTGTTAAAACTAACCCTTGGTATTTACCGCCCTTCGTTGAAAGAATTGCAAGATTGCTGTAAAACTGGGTTACGCGAGGTAGTTAACAAATTAAAGCATCGTTATCAAGATAACATACTTATATAAGAAGATGTTGAAGGTGTTTTTTAAGGTCAAACTGATTTTATGTTGCTCCTTATTGCTTTCATTCCATATCAAAACAATAATTATAGTTACGATAGTTAAAAGTTATTGATCTTGAGATTCTGAGAGGTTTTCTGTGAGTTTCAATGAGCTACGATTTTTTGTTGCCTTTGATCGAAGAAGTTTGAAACAAGGTTTCATCACCGGTACGTATTAAAATAAAAGCCTACATTTTTTAAATATTCTATGGAATAATCCTAAGCGATTTTTGTATTGGTTTTAGTTGATTCCACTTAAATACTAGGGTGATTGATCGTGGTTCGCACTATGCAAAAACTGATCCTGGTTCGTGCTATTACCTAAATCATCGATAAACCATTGAATAGTCAAAAATTTCAAATCAAATTAATTTTTAATGCTGCTTCTATTTTTTAACAATACATACCTTTGATTTTTGTTAAAGGAAACTACTTCAATTAGCCTTGATAGCTAAGCTAATAAAAGATGTAAATTTAGCTGCCAATGTCTTCACCGAAGCAGTTTGTTCAAACTTCTCTACAGCATTTTAGCTCGTGATGTAAAACTTCATATTAATTTTAAAACGTCGATCCATCTATATTTTACCAGTATTGAAACTTCTATTACAGAAAAAAAGTTTCCGATTGTGATTTTTTTAATAATACAATAATAGTTTTTTGATCCTGGTTCGCGCTGCAAATATTCGTGGTTCGTCTAAACAGTTTCTCCGAATCACCGATAGAGGCAGTGCGCATTGTTTATTTTTAACCTGAGAGTTTCAGTCAACCGGTCTGGAAAAACGTCGCGAAACATCGAAATAAACAGTTAAACTTTGCTATAAATCAAAGGAATCGGATAAAAAAAAACAGTTTAATTACCAGTGCAAGTTAATATTGATTTTCTGGCCATTAAAATAAATAGGTCCCTCCAATAATAAGACTGATCAGAAAGACGCTCCACGAAACTTCTCCAGGAAATTATTGGCTGGAGGAACAAAACGCTGTATACTACAGCAGTAAGTGTGAAAAAGGAAGAATAAAATCATATTACACACCAGCATTAATAAAATAATGATGAGAATGCAACTTCTCAATAGCGGTATTGCTAATAATAGAAGTGCGGATAAAGCAGACATCCGGGCTTATCTCACGAAAGATCAGCGATTTCTGGGCGCAATGGAGAAGTCCGCACAGAAAAAAGTGTGAAACCCCTTAAAGTAAATTTCTGTTAAAAAAAATCTAAATTCATATTGTCGAAATAGTCTGAATACTAATTAGGTGCAAGTTTCTTTCACACTGCTAGGTAGATATACAGAAAATATAACTGTATTCGACACAAAAAAACGCTCATATTACGTGTAGTTCCTTAATTTCCAATGCTGCACTTCTTTTTTTATTAGGACGAACCAAGATCGTAAATGACGCGAACCACGATCAACATGGCACGAACCAGGATCAAAATTTCGCTTGCATTAAAACTCATACCATTAATATATAGTAGACATCAGGTGTTTTTTAAAATCAACAAATTTAATCGTCTATAGTTGCTCTTCCTATTCAATCTAAATTTTAGTTGAAAAGTATTGCAATTTTAGAAAAATCTTGCATTCATTCCTAGGGTGCCATGAAAAACAATGAGACAGGTGCGAACCACGATCAATCACCCTACGTTGGTTTCTGTGAATTTATGCTGTGACTGTTTTTCAAGAAAGAAGAGGACATTGTCGGTACGTAATAAACATAATAGATTAAAAATAATAATGTGTTTTTGCAAGAATTCCAAGAAGTATTCTATATAGCTGGTTCCAATTATTTTCTTCCGCCTATGGCGGGAGTGCTTCCTAACGAAGGTACCTCTAAGGGCATGTTATAAAAGAAATATTTCCTGATCTACATGATCAAATTGATTCTTGTATACCTCCCAGTTGACTTCGACAAATTTCTGCTGTGATCGAAGTGATTTTTCTTTAAATAGAGTTGTTGCAAGAGGTGTGTTCAAATATTTAACATGCCGTTGAATTAGAATTAAATTTGTTCTTTATGTTCCAGTTTTGCGATGAAGACACGAACCATGCCAAATGTAAAACGTAGTAGCATTGGTCGTCGTACACGGAATGCGCATCAGCTAGCGAATATTCGGGCACGCCGAAATGAACAGCAGCGTAGGCAGGTCAATAAAAGTGTAAGGCTTCGCAACACTGAAGATAGAATATCAGAAAGTCAGGAAATATACGAATCCCGAAGGGAAGTTGATCGGTTGAGAACAAGATGAGCTCGAGATGCGACGACGTTCGACACCCCATATATTTCAGAATACAATGAATGTATTGTCAGTTACACACTCAATTTCCATAGTCTTTAAACGAGTCTTGGAGAATAAAAAAGTAAATATAGTAATTTAAATACAAAATGCTAATAGAATATTTTCAAATACTACTACTTAATAGGTTCAAGGTCGAATTTACTACCGAACAGCTGCATTGCTGCCACTACCCGATGGCAAATGTCATTGAAGTGACAATTCTGACAGGAAACTATAGAGAAGAAGTCGTATTAATCCCGCATATTCCGATTACTCCTACCGACTAGCCGTTCAATTTTAAACGTCTACAATTTTCTGTGCGTTTGGCATTCGCGATGACTATTGATCAAGCCCAAGGACAGTCACTGAAAATTTGTGGCATAAGCCTCGAGTATTCGTGCTTCTCACATGGTTAGCTCTATGACGCATGTTCACGTAACCCTGACCCCGACACTGGAATATATAGAACTTAGTGGCTAGAACCGCCTTGATCACTTTCACATGTTTTGAATGTCCCGAATTTTAGGCTTGAATAATTTAGAATTTTGAAAGCTTTTTATAACACCTGTTCCAGTAAGAATGGCCAGGCAGAAGGGTATTACTATATTTGCATTAAGCCAAGCTTTTGAATATTTGAATAGATAACATGATAATTTCCTTAAGAATACTTAAAAGAATGTTTGTTTCCAGAAATGTATTGAAATTATTTTATTATGATTGGAAGGTGCTATATGATGTTCAATGGAATAAAAACTAAGAGTTTTACGCGCGCTGTATCGAAAAAAAAAACTATAAACAAATCAGAGCTAAAACATTTTTGAGTATTTTTTTTAGTAGCAATACAACAGTCAATAAACTCATGGCGGCGGTACGAAGTTTGCCGGGTCAGCTAGTATATGAATAAATAACCTATCTTAAACTTCACCGAGATGAAACACTGCTAAATTAGAATTACCGACACTTCTCGTATAACCGGCGGCACCAGTATAAAGCACAGCGACAGCTAACCGATGCACAGTGGTCGGAAAAGGCAATTTGACGAACTTAATTCTTTTGTGCTTAAACGGTTGATGTTAGCCAAAGACAATTGTCATAAGAATTGTTCACAAAAATATAACGAAAATGTTGATGAGAAAATTTTGTTGATCATGGCCTACTATCATAAAAATAAAAAATCTAACTTTTGATACAACGAAGATACATGAATAGTTTCTTTAGAAAAGTTGTAGAACTTTTCAAAATATGAAACTTTGCAGAAGATATTAATTTTCTATGACGTCTATTTACTGAAATACAAAGCATTTTCGCTGTCAACCCCCTCAAATTTAGTTTTTCTAGCATAACTTTTTAAATATTGTTTTTTAAAGAACATAATGTTCTAGACAAATATGACCAGCATGAAAACACAGGTTTCTTTTAAAGACTGCATGTTGCTACAATCGTTTTATACTGAGCTAGAGCGTTTTTTCATTAAATTATTTCCCAGATTTAAATGCGTATAGGGGAGAAAGAGGCAAACCAGTGCACATAATCAAATACTTTTTTTAAAGCTTAGACCTTGTACTATAAGCTAGTTAAACTTTGATACTTGACAATTATAGCGAATAGCGCCTGAAAAGTTGCAATATTTTTCGTTTGAGTTTTTTCAAAGTTTTTTCCGTGTTGAAAGAAATTTTATGTATTCGTAAGACAGTCAGTCAATCAAAGTTTTCGTTTCCATCATTGAAATTGTCGATATTGATCAAAATTCAGGAGATCGGGGCCCGTTTATTTCGACTGATTAGAATAGACGCCGCTGATTAAGCCGTTTCTTACCCTATTTATTTTATCTTCATCTGTCTCGTTCATCTGTCTTCGTTCTACAACTTTTCTAAAGAAACTATTCATGTATCTTCGCTGTATCAAAAGTTAGATTTTTTATTTTTATGATAGTAGGCCATGATCAAAAAATTTTCTCATCAACATTTTCGTTATATTTTTGTGAACAATTCTTATGAACATTGTCTTTGGCTAACATCAACCGTTTAAGCACAAAAGAATTAAATTCGTCATATTGCCTCTTCCGACCACCGAAGGGTTCCGAAGGTATCGCTTTGTACCGTAATTAAAATCTAAAACAAACAAAGCATTCGTCATGCTGCAATCGCAAACAATTTAATTTCTTACCTTCTGTACAGTTTACTGCATCAATGTTCTCCGGTGTAAAACAATAATCTTAAAATAGCAAGGGGTTTTCTTTTAGGCGGTCTGTTTCGCTTAAATTAAAACTTAACACTTCTCGCTGAAGAACCACGAGCAACACAACACAAGCGTTAGAATGTATGGAACTTTGACGACTGAGTAGAGTTCGAGTTGCGTGTAACTGTTCCTGTAAAGAAAAACTCTCGCCAAACATGTGAAAAGGGCCCATGTGCCATATGTAAACAAGCCAAATTTTCTCGTTTTTCGATCAATACAAGCGAAATCTTCTCTTACCAATAAGATTTATTGATAAAAGAATTCACTTTTTATCAAAAAATCTTATTTGTACGAGTAGATTAAGCTTGTATTCATTGAAAAACGTGAAATTGTGGCTTGTTTACATATGGCACATGGGCCCTTTTCACATGTTTAGCGAGAACTGTCGTTTTCGTACACATACTACTGCCAATTTATTCTCAAGCGCATGCGCAGAATTTTTGTTTTTGAGTGTATTAAGTGCGCACAAGTGATGAGAATATAAAAAGCGGCATTCGTGACGCACACCACCATCATAGCTCGAGTAGTTCGGGCAGTTTTTGTTCATTCTGCGTGAATTCGGAGAGAGAACTGTCCGACACTTCCACACATGCTCGAGGAAATTCTAACTGGGAATGTATGTTGAATGGAGCAAACTAGAGTATGATCGGCAGCATGTGGCGTGTTTTATTTTCGTTTCTCTCGTTCTTGACTGGTTTTTGACTGGCTGTCTGAACGGTCAAAAAACGGTCGATGACTGCCTTTTTTTCGCTGTATCGGATGGGATTGGGGCACTACTTACAGACGCACGTTATTTTTTGGTAGAGAAGTTTGTTGTTGTTGTTGATGTTTAGCGATTATTGCTTAAGGACAAATGAGGTGGAGATATAGTTTGAATATTTATTCATGCGGAATACTGAAATCCGTCGTAGTTTAGTGTAGTTAGTGTAGTGTTTTTACATCTGCCAACGCGGCTAGCATTATACCACATGTTGCGCTGCGCGCGGCTGTAATTTGTATTAAAAATATATAAATGTTGATTGTACTTTCTCTCTGTAAATCAGCAGAAACATTAGAGGCCACCTAAATTGAATTGTTCAAACTAGTTCAATTTTAGTTGTGAGTTGTTAGTTGTTTCTGGTACCCAGGAGCGGATTAAGGCGAAGGTGAAGCAGGCGGACTTCAAAATTGATGAGGCTTATCACGGATGTCACCTCACGGTGAGAACGAAGTGAAAAAATCTCACGGTGAAAAAAGACGCGTGCAAATCAAATGGGAATCACTTTCACCGTGCCTATTACGGTTGTCATCTCACCGTGAAGTGACTCCCGTAATAAGCCGATGTTTGTTGCATGAAGAGGATCATCAACAATGTATGGAGAACACTATTTATGTATAACGAATAAGAATTTCCCGCATACAAATTGATTTGAAAAATTAGCTTCCTGATAATTGAGCCGTTGCGGAACAGAGTGGTCTAAAGACCATTTTTTTTCGAAAATGAGTTTTTTGCATAAACCGCATCTACTCAAGAAGCTGAAGTTGGGAGATTTAGAAAATTTCGGAAAATCGAATTATAAAGCTGATTTATTCCGTGTTGAAAATTCGTCCGAAACAGAATGGCCGTTTTGTTTCGTAACAGAGTGGTCTATGTACATAAATCGATGTAATACTATCATGTAACACGTAACATGTAGCATATTACATGTGATAAGTAACATGTCAGTTGTTCTGTACATGTCACACGTAATATGTAACATGTTACACGTAATGTAACACGAAAAATTGACATGTAAAATATTATGTAATATGTAACATCTTGTGTTACATGTCATGTAACACGTGACATCTTACATGTGACATGCTATATGTATCATATAACATGTGACACTAGCCATTTTATACGATTTACCGTCATTTTCTTTGTCATTTACCGGGTTTGTGTACATAGACCACTCTGTTCCGAGACGATTCGAGGATTCCAGTGAATATATATATATATATATATATATATATATATATATATATATATATATATATATATATATATATATATATATATATATATATATATATATATATATATATATATATATATATATATATATATATATATATATATATATATATATATATATATATATATATATATATATATATATATATATATATATATATATGAAGTCAGAGTGGTCTATGTACATTGGTGAGATAAAATCACCGATTTCGCAAAGAAACTGTTAATTTTATGTATCCCAATGTTAAACCACTTCATAACCTTTATATTAGAACATTTTGTTTGAAAGAATCCGTTGAACAGAATTTTATTCAGAGATTTTTCGAAAATTGTTTCTCCTGAACAATTTGCTCGATGGCACATAGACCACTCTGGTTCGCAACGGCTCAATTATAGAATTAAAAAGTATCTACATATCTGTTAGGCCGATGAAATACAAAGCATTTTCGCTGTCAACCCCCTCAAATTTAGTTTTTCTAGCATAACTTTTTAAATATTGTTTTTTAAAGAACATAATGTTCTAGACAAATATGACCAGCATGAAAACACAGGTTTCTTTTAAAGACTGCATGTTGCTACAATCGTTTTATACTGAGCTAGAGCGTTTTTTCATTAAATTATTTCCCAGATTTAAATGCGTATAGGGGAGAAAGAGGCAAACCAGTGCACATAATCAAATACTTTTTTTAAAGCTTAGACCTTGTACTATAAGCTAGTTAAACTTTGATACTTGACAATTATAGCGAATAGCGCCTGAAAAGTTGCAATATTTTTCGTTTGAGTTTTTTCAAAGTTTTTTCCGTGTTGAAAGAAATTTTATGTATTCGTAAGACAGTCAGTCAATCAAAGTTTTCGTTTCCATCATTGAAATTGTCGATATTGATCAAAATTCAGGAGATCGGGGCCCGTTTATTTCGACTGATTAGAATAGACGCCGCTGATTAAGCCGTTTCTTACCCTATTTATTTTATCTTCATCTGTCTCGTTCATCTGTCTTCGTTCTACAACTTTTCTAAAGAAACTATTCATGTATCTTCGCTGTATCAAAAGTTAGATTTTTTATTTTTATGATAGTAGGCCATGATCAAAAAATTTTCTCATCAACATTTTCGTTATATTTTTTTGAACAATTCTTATGAACATTGTCTTTGGCTAACATCAACCGTTTAAGCACAAAAGAATTAAGTTCGTCATATTGCCTCTTCCGACCACCGAAGGGTTCCGAAGGTATCGCTTTGTACCGTAATTAAAATCTAAAACAAACAAAGCATTCGTCATGCTGCAATCGCAAACAATTTAATTTCTTACCTTCTGTACAGTTTACTGCATCAATGTTCTCCGGTGTAAAACAATAATCTTAAAATAGCAAGGGGTTTTCTTTTAGGCGGTCTGTTTCGCTTAAATTAAAACTTAACACTTCTCGCTGAAGAACCACGAGCAACACAACACAAGCGTTAGAATGTATGGAACTTTGACGACTGAGTAGAGTTCGAGTTGCGTGTAACTGTTCCTGTAAAGAAAAACTCTCGCCAAACATGTGAAAAGGGCCCATGTGCCATATGTAAACAAGCCAAATTTTCTCGTTTTTCGATCAATACAAGCGAAATCTTCTCTTACCAATAAGATTTATTGATAAAAGAATTCACTTTTTATCAAAAAATCTTATTTGTACGAGTAGATTAAGCTTGTATTCATTGAAAAACGTGAAATTGTGGCTTGTTTACATATGGCACATGGGCCCTTTTCACATGTTTAGCGAGAACTGTCGTTTTCGTACACATACTACTGCCAATTTATTCTCAAGCGCATGCGCAGAATTTTTGTTTTTGAGTGTATTAAGTGCGCACAAGTGATGAGAATATAAAAAGCGGCATTCGTGACGCACACCACCATCATAGCTCGAGTAGTTCGGGCAGTTTTTGTTCATTCTGCGTGAATTCGGAGAGAGAACTGTCCGACACTTCCACACATGCTGGAGGAAATTCTAACTGGGAATGTATGTTGAATGGAGCAAACTAGAGTATGATCGGCAGCATGTGGCGTGTTTTATTTTCGTTTCTCTCGTTCTTGACTGGTTTTTGACTGGCTGTCTGAACGGTCAAAAAACGGTCGATGACTGCCTTTTTTTCGCTGTATCGGATGGGATTGGGGCACTACCTACAGACGCACGTTATTTTTTGGTAGAGAAGTTTGTTGTTGTTGTTGATGTTTAGCGATTATTGCTTAAGGACAAATGAGGTGGAGATATAGTTTGAATATTTATTCATGCGAAATACTGAAATCCGTCGTAGTTTAGTGTAGTTAGTGTAGTGTTTTTACATCTGCCAACGCGGCTAGCATTATACCACATGTTGCGCTGCGCGCGGCTGTAATTTGTATTAAAAATATATAAATGTTGATTGTACTTTCTCTCTGTAAATCAGCAGAAACATTAGAGGCCACCTAAATTGAATTGTTCAAACTAGTTCAATTTTAGTTGTGAGTTGTTAGTTGTTTCTGGTACCCAGGAGCGGATTAAGGCGAAGGTGAAGCAGGCGGACTTCAAAATTGATGAGGCTTATCACGGATGTCACCTCACGGTGAGAACGAAGTGAAAAAATCTCACGGTGAAAAAAGACGCGTGCAAATCAAATGGGAATCACTTACACCGTGCCTATTACGGTTGTCATCTCACCGTGAAGTGACTCCCGTAATAAGCCGATGTTTGTTGCATGAAGAGGATCATCAACAATGTATGGAGAACACTATTTATGTATAACGAATAAGAATTTCCCGCATACAAATTGATTTGAAAAATTAGCTTCCTGATAATTGAGCCGTTGCGGAACAGAGTGGTCTAAAGACCATTTTTTTTCGAAAATGAGTTTTTTGCATAAACCGCATCTACTCAAGAAGCTGAAGTTGGGAGATTTAGAAAATTTCGGAAAATCGAATTATAAAGCTGATTTATTCTGTGTTGAAAATTCGTCCGAAACAGAATGGCCGTTTTGTTTCGTAACAGAGTGGTCTATGTACATAAATCGATGTAATACTATCATGTAACACGTAACATGTAGCATATTACATGTGATAAGTAACATGTCAGTTGTTCTGTACATGTCACACGTAATATGTAACATGTTACACGTAATGTAACACGAAAAATTGACATGTAAAATATTATGTAATATGTAACATCTTGTGTTACATGTCATGTAACACGTGACATCTTACATGTGACATGCTATATGTATCATATAACATGTGACACTAGCCATTTTATACGATTTACCGTCATTTTCTTTGTCATTTACCGGGTTTGTGTACATAGACCACTCTGTTCCGAAACGAATAGAGGATTCCAGTGAATATATATATATATATATATATATATATATATATATATATATATATATATATATATATATATATATATATATATATATATACATATATATATATATATATATATATATATATATATATATATATATATATATATATATATATATATATATATATATATATATATATATATATATATATATATATATATATATATATATATATATATATATAAAGTCAGAGTGGTCTATGTACATTGGTGAGATAAAATCACCGATTTCGCAAAGAAACTGTTAATTTTATGTATCCCAATGTTAAACCACTTCATAACCTTTATATTAGAACATTTTGTTTGAAAGAATCCGTTGAACAGAATTTTATTCAGAGATTTTTCGAGAATTGTTTCTCCTGAACAATTTGCTCGATGGCACATAGACCACTCTGGTTCGCAACGGCTCAATTATAGAATTAAAAAGTATCTACATATCTGTTAGGCCGATGATATACAGGTCGGACTCGATTATATATTGACTCGATTATATATGATTCGATTATATATATAATTTCTGACTCAATTATATATAGTAGCAAAAAAATTTTTTTTAATTTCAAATGTGACTTAGATGAGTGCGAACATGTCGTAAGCGAACATCCAGAAAATACGTTACGCTTGATAGAAAGGGAAAAAAATAAAAAATAATTAAAAATTTTGAAATTTTTTAAGGGATTTAAAAATCAAAAGAAATTAAAATACCTTAACAAAAATAATTTCAAAAATAAAAAAATTTAAAAATAAATAAAAAATTTGAAAATTTTCAAAAATTTGAGAAATTAAAAACAAACGAGTTGACAAATCAATACACACTAAAGTCGCTTTTTACGCGGGGAATAGGTGCCGCGTAAAACGAAACCGCGTAAACTCCGGAATCCGCGTAAAAAAACCGCGTAAATTCCGGAATCCGCGTGAAAAAAACCGCGTAAATTCCGGTCTCCGCGTAAAAAAAACTTTCGTAAATTCTGCAATCCGAGTGAAGAATAACCGAAATCCGCACATGAAAAAAATACCGCGTAAATTCCGGAATCCGCGGAAAAAAACCGCGTAAATTCCGGAATCCGCGTGAAAAAACCGCGTAAATTCCAGAATCCGCGTAAAAAGCGACCTTTGTGTATACTGATCTAACTTTTTCTTTCCATTTGACAGCAATTACACCAGGAATAACTACAAGGTATATGTATAGTTTTTATAAGAACTTTTAGGGGGATAAGTCAAAAATAAAATTCTTCCTATTTATTCAAAAATTATAAAACATTCATGTAAAATGAATAAAAAACATTTTTTCTCTGATTCGATTATGTATAAAATTCGATTTTTTTTCTGTATGGACTTCCTCACTGCGACCAGAATCGTAGATCTATTGTGAGATATGCCCGGGTGTCTGCTGTATCCCGCACTTCTGTTGATAGCAATACCACTATTGAAAAGTGGCATGCTTATTATTATTGTTCATCAGTGCTTGTATGTGATGTGATACTCTTCCTTACACGCTTACTGTTCTACTATACCGATACTCGTTCCTCTTGCCAAATATCACCAATTATAATTCCCTGGAGAAGTTTCGTCGTGCGTCCTTCTGGCCAGTTTTATTGATAAGAGGGACTTATTTTTTGTTAAGAGGAAGTCACGCAAAGGTATTGTAGATTTCAGCGTAAAGGAAGGGTAACTGGTGGGGAGCCTGAGAATAAACCCATGCTTAAGTCCTTATTTGACATCGGAAGGCCTGGTTCTACTAAGATTCGAATCCACGACCATCCGCTTGACAAAGCGGACTCTGTAACCTTGCGGCTACGCAGCTCCCTTATAAAGTTCGATTATATTTAGTGGAAAAAAAATCGGAGACTATATATAATTGAGTCCGACCTGTACTTAGCGATGCAAAAATCTAAATTAGCTTCGGACAAAGTACACCAGGGATGTTACGGATGTGATTTTTCAGACATCTGCAGATGCGGATGCGGATGCGGATATGTGATTACGGATGCAGATGTTGATGCGGATGTAAATTTTCATGCGGATGCGGATGTAGATGCGGATACCCGTAGCATCCCTTGTGTTATATTTTGCTCTTTTCACATAACCATGCTCCTCCCCAGTGCAAAAGTTATTTGGGCGAGCAGTAAATACACCAAGGAAAATTTTTCTGCAATATTTTATGAAGCGTTTTTTTTTTCAATATCCGCATGGTATGATGCGGATGCGGATGCGGATGCCGATGCGGATATGTGATTACGGATGCAGATGTTGATGCGGATGTCAATTTTCATGCGGATGTTCCGCATTTGCGGATGCGGATGCTGATATCCGTTACATCCCTAAAGTACACCACCGCCGCGACGCGAGCAACGTAACATAAAGTGCTAGCCGCGTTGGCAGATGTAACTACACTACTCATGTCCAAACGCGATGCTTTGATTTCCAACAACAACAAGAAACAACAGAAACAAGCGTCTCCAGCCACCAAAAGATAGTGTGTAGCATCTGTAAGCAGCGCACCGATTGCTCTTTGTACATAACGAATAATTCGATACAGCGACTGAAAACCAGTCATTGATCGCAGTTCTGAACGTTCGGACAGCCAGTCGTACGCTGCAATAGACTTGCCTTGCCGTAGATTAATGTACAGCCTTGAGTAGAGCTGTACACTAACCTGTGGCAGAGCGAGTTGCCTTCGCAGCGCAGAACGCCATAGGCGTAGCCAGAGGGGGGCAGGGGGGGGCCGTTGCCCCCCCCCCTAAATGTTGACATTGGTGCAGAATTTTGTTTTCAATAATTCTAATAGCACAAAACGGCATTTTTAGCCCATAGAAACATCTGTGTAAAGTAACAGCCAGATCAAAAATAATTGAAATGCTTGCGCTTTGTTGCGTGGAATTGCATAGGTTTTTCAGTTGATCCACCAAGGATATTGCAGCGGCAAAAGTACCGGGCAAATCCGCCTGCATCAACTAGCTTGGAGTATTGGAACCGAGCTGTGACAATTCCTTACCTTGATTCTCTTGTAACCTCACTGGAAACACGGTTCGATGAAGATAGTGCACCTGCCTACGCGTTGTCCTTGCTGCATTCCGCTAACGTAATACGCATGTCGTTGGAAGAGTTCAAGCGCAAAACCGAAAATTTCGTAATTTTTTATGAAGTTGACCATTTTGTTGGAGAGGTGGAAGTTTTGTATTAACATTGAAGCAGTATGAGAGCAGATCGTAAAAACTTGGAAGAGTTAGATCTTATAGACCTGCTAGCTACAGCCCGTTCTTTCTTCCCTGCGACTGAGAAGGCAGTTAAAATTGCACTTGCTCT
Organism: Wyeomyia smithii; assembly: GCF_029784165.1. Classification (NCBI taxonomy): domain Eukaryota; kingdom Metazoa; phylum Arthropoda; class Insecta; order Diptera; family Culicidae; genus Wyeomyia; species Wyeomyia smithii. The sequence continues at coordinate 117,970,578 of NC_073694.1, forward strand.
ACCATGGAAACATGCACGATTGAACGCTCGTTCAGCACATTATGTCGGGTGAAAACCTGGCTGAGGTCAACAATATTTGAACAGCGGTTGAGTGCTTTCTGCTTGCTGAGTGTTCATCGGCAGATGGTCAACAACAATCGTGAAAAGACAAATGAACCTCTTCCGGAACGTTTGACGTTTGATGCCCGAAGATTTTTTTGAGAATATTGACTGTGTCTTCAAACTTCACGTCCTTGGGAAGCTTTGACAGGATGTAGTTGAGATAGCGACTGTGCGAATGGGTATCCAGCTTCCGGAGAAGTAAACGTACCTTCGCCGCATCATTCAGCTGGCCTGCATCGTTCTCGAAAAGGTCCTGGTAGCGGTTAAACAACAACGTCCGAACGTAACTCCGTTTTCTTCGTCGAAGACAAATTCGATGATGTTCGAAGAGAGGGACTCCAAAATCCGCTCCGGGGTTTGATACTGACGCTGCTGCTGCTGGACCGCTATCCGCTGTAAAATTTGGGCCATCTTGTGAATCATATCTTGAATTCCCGGTTGCGGCTGCTGATCAACTCTATCTTCTGCCATGGATTCTTAAGATCCTCGTCGCCAAAATAATATGGCCAAAGGTTTAAATGAACTGAAGACTTTTTAGTAAAGAACATCTATTGATATTCGAGGTTGGACAAAGAATAATAAAATTTTCCACTCTGATGTCAAGGACAACTTTTCACTGGTTGACTTGATGTAACAATCACTAAAGACTAGTATTTATTTCTATTTTTCAAAACACACTAAAGTCGCTTTTTACGCGGGCGATACGTGCCGCGTAAATTCCGGAATCCGCGTAAAAAACGCGTAAATTTCGAAATCCGCGTAAAAAACCGCGTAAATTCCGGAATCCACGTGAAAAAAGCCGCGTAAAAAGTAACCTTAGTGTACCATTTTTTACTTCAAAAATTTTGAAGAGCTTGCCCCCCCCCCCCCCCTATTTGAAATTCTGGCTACGCCCATGCAGAACGCACCAGTATTTTCACTGGCGTACTTTTTGTCCTAAAACGCTGTAACAGAATATACGCACCAGAAGCATACAGCGACTGCCGATCAATGATTTTTTTTTCGGTCGTTTATTGCCACTAAAAATCAATGGATATTGAACAAAAGGAAAATGCGAAAATATGCCCGTTCGTTTTATTTTGCAATCGGAAAACGAAATTGAACGCGATAGGAAGGATTGAAGGATTGATCAGAGCACTGTTAGCAAGCAACTTCTCCATGCAATCAATTCTCTGGTGGTGTTAGAGCTGTGGAAGCTCATTGGGTGGTCGTTATCTGTTCCTTTGAAGGTCGTGCCTGTCTAAGCGAATTGTAGTGTTCATGAGATTTACGGACAGCTAATGAAGCGCGCTCAAAGCATACAACAATATCGCACGCTTAGCCTGGGGGCTAATATCGGTCTCGATCAACTAGATTATAGTTGAGAGAATTCGTTATCGATATTGTTTTTGGCACATTTTGCATGTATAGGACACCGTGCCCCAGTGCTGAGTCGAGAAAATTTTCAGCTCGAAAAGTTCCTTGACTCGATCGGGAATCGAACCCGATATCACAACCGTGTGGGAGATCTAGCCGACCGACATCGCTAACCACAGAGTCACGGGGACCATTTTTTTTGTTAGGGAATTAGGATTACGTTGTCCATTGATGTGAACTTTTGTAATATATCCCAGTCAATTGCTATACGTGTCCCTTTGCAAAATACAATGACCACTATTGTTGTGAGTGATCAGGTACCTGCACCGACACGCTCCCAGTCAGGTAAAATATGGTTTATGAAGCCAATCACCTTTCCAGGATTCAAAGACCAAATCTCTTTGGGCTGTAAGAAGCCACTGCCAAGAAGCCTTGATCTGCGTTTATTGCACCACAACTGTAAAGCAGATGTTCCGATGTCTCGCGTTCCGTATTACAAAAGCGACAGATATCATCCTGAACCCGGCCAATGTTCTTTAAATGATATCTACTCGGACAGTGCCCCGTTACTAGGCCGACGTATGTACAAAGAGCACTTTTGTTGAGCTCTAGGAGCTTTTTTGAATGGTTTTTCGTTTGTTGTTATAAATCTTTTAGATTGGGAACATTTTATTACATCCAACCAACTGGTTATCACTTTTTGTTTCTCCCAGCGTTTAAGCTCCATTTTCACTGCACAGTTTGATATACCGCAGGAAGGTTCTGAGCCGATAAACTGTGAGTTAGATCCTTGTTTTGCAAGTTCGTCTGCCCTTTCATTCCCACCAATGCCACAATGTCCTGGAACCCAATACAAATTTACTGAGTATGTTTGACACAGCTGTCGCAATGTGAGAATACATCCCAGACAATCTTGGATGTACATTTATAAGCATCAAGTGCTTTCAGCGCTGCTTGACTGTCAGAGAAAATACAAATATTTGCATGTTTGTATTTTCTAGTCAGACAAGCATACGCACATTCAAGGATTGCAAAAATCTCTGCTTGAAACACTGTTGCCCAGTGTTCCATTGCCACTGAAATATTAATTCCAGGACCAAAGATTCCTGCACCTGTTTTTGCACCTATTTTTGAGCCATCTGTGAAAAATATCGTTGAACCGGGACGGACATCATGAACTCCGACTTCCCAGTCTGTACGCGACGTTTCGCATACCTTGTAGGAAATATCTTGGTTATCCTGAGATGCCATCCAGTCTCCATTCATACCCATCACTGGTCCTCTTTTGCATAAGTCCAGTATAGTCAGGTGACCCACAAGATCAGCTGACAAGATAGTTTTTGTTCGTTTGAGCCTCAATGCACTCTTCTCTGCTTCTAGTTGCACGTATTCGTACAATGGCAACAGATAAGGAATTGCATCAAGAGCTTTTGATGGAGTGCTGCTCATTGCTCCTGTTATAGCAATGCACGCAAGTTGTTGAACTTTATCTAGCTTTGTTCTGGCGGTGGATTCTTTTGTTTTCGACCACCATACCAACAAAGCGTAGGTCAGTATTGGACGTATAATCGATGTGAATATCCACATCACCATTTTTGGTCTCAAGCCCCACTTTCTTCCAACGGTTTTGGAGCGCAACCATAATGCACTGACCGCCTTGTTGATTGCATAGTCAAGATGTGCATTCCAGTTTAGCATGGCATCAAGGATAACTCCTAAGTATTTAACCTGTTCACTGAATGGAATTTCTACTCCTCCAAGCTTGAGAGTTTTTAGATTGAATTTCCTCTTTCTAGTGAAAGGTACGGTTACAGCTTTTGACGGATTAATGCTGAGACCCTCCTTTATACACCCAGACTGGGTATACTTCAGAGCCTCCTGCATTCTTTTCGAAACTATGTTGTCAAACTTTCCTCTTACCAAGATGACTATGTCATCTGCAAAGCCCACAACTTCGAAACCTTTTGCTTCTAAGCTTTTGAGAAGATCGTCCACCCCTAAAGACCACATAAGTGGCGAAAGAACTCCTCCTTGCGGACATCCTTTCGTTGCCCTTATCGTGACAGACGAACCTCCCAACTCAGAAGTGATTTCTCTTTTTGCAAGCATGGTATGAACCCAGTCAACAATACTCGTGTGAAATCCTTTTGTTCCTCATTGCACTAGACATTGAAGAAAAGGACGCGTTATCAAAAGCACCTTCAATGTCCAAGAAAGAGCACAGAGCAATTTCTTTAGCTGAAAGTGACTTTTCAATTTTCATAACCAGCGTATGAAGCGCTGTGATAGTGGATTTTCCAGTTTGATAGGCAAACTGGAACTTTGAAAGTGATTTTGTTTGCATGTAAGATGTATGAAGTTTGCATGTAAGATGTAAGATGTGCTGAAATCATTCAGCACTTTTTCCATTGTCTTCAACAAAACCGAAGAAAGACTAATGGGTCTGAATGATTTAGGATGCGTCATATCACGCTTCCCAGTTTTAGGTATGAAGATTACTCTTACCACCCTCCATTTTGATGGAATATGATTCAATCTTAAACTGGCCTAGAAAATCTCAATGAGAGAAGGAATTAGTATTGCTTCACCTTTGCTTCAATGTTGGAAATATTCCATCTCAAAGGCTCAAATGATCTCATAGTACTTTCCACCCTGGTTCTCGTAAAAATTTCATCCGCCACATCTGATACAGTACCTTCTGTTCTAGTAGAGCCAGATCTAGTCTACGTAGAACAAATTTCAACTGAATCAGAGATGGATGAATCCGTCTTTTCAATAGAACCGAGAAAATGCGTTTCCATCATTAGATTTAAGGTATCACGAGGACCACTAGTATAGATTCCGTCATGACGCTTTAGATTGCCGAGCTCAACGGTATGATCTTTGGCAAGAGTCGTTTGTAATCTGGAAACAATTGGAGTTCTTTCTATAGATTCACACATTTGAACCCAAGACCTCCTTTTAGATTTCCGGATTTCATTGCTACCACATAATCAAAGCGTGTAACATTTATAACGTCTATTCTCCGCGTCTCCTTTGGGAGTCGCAATCATCTGGATGGCTTTTGGAGAAGCCTCGTTTCGAATGCACTCATCTAATCGCCTTCGCTCACTCGCATCACAACTATGAGACGCTTGCTAACGCCGGATGGCAGGAGAGTCGCCTACGCTCCCGTGCACGGCATTTCGATCCTGGTAAATCACACTGGCAACTTAACAAAATTCCTTCAGCAACTCGGTGCTTACTCTTTCGGATTCGATCCGTCCCTCTGGGACGTGTAGCGGCTCGCTTTTTCAAGCTCACAGCTGCTGTGATGCATTTACTCCTTAGTACTTGCCACCACGTGCTTTCATTATCTCCAGTCTTCCTAAAACACCCTGGAATCATTAACCCTCTAGTGCCCAAGTTAATTTTCAGACGGACTTCGAAAAAATCACTATGAATTGTTATAAACATGTTTTAAGTATTGATTGAAGCTTTTTAGAGGTTCAACTGAAGAACGTCTAAAGGCAGCACCTGGCACTAGCGGGTTAAGATAAGTAACCTGTTCGCAAATTACACATTGAGTGATTACCTCCGAAGAGGGCTCTCCTATTACCAGCGGCAGTATGCACATGGAACGTGAAAACCTGTTCAACGTTCCCAGCTTCGTGAACTTGACTGTGGTTTTTTCTTCGTTTGGCCGTTGGTTGGGATGTAGCAAAATCCTGTCTCTAACGCTTTTACCTTTACAACTGTGGAATGGATTCGTGAATTCGCGAATGAAATTTAGAATAACAGTGTTACTTCGAACTGGAGTCTCTTCCCGGCAACGACTAGTGATTGGCCTATCCGGTAACCAATTGCCCCTATGCACTGACTTCTACGCGATCTGCGAGCACGTCACAATGCATGCACACGCTACACTTAACTGAGCTCATGTCTGACGCATATGTACTTTACAGCGTTCTGATCCGTGCGAGCGAGTGAGTAACTGAGCGTTTGAGCTATAGTATCATTTGACACTAGATATTGCGTTTCTGGTGCGTTTGTGTTTATAGTAATTGCCTAGGTGCTTTAAGGTAGATCAACATATTATTGTCTCCGGTTGATGCTTAATTTGGTTACTCGTAACAACGTACTTTAGTTTTGAACATTTTATACAGACATTTTTATGTACAGATTTATCTCTAAAAAACTAAAATTTTGGACGATTTTTAAAACGAATTTAGACACTGTTATTCAAGTAATGAAGGTATAATATCAACTATGAAGTAGAAAAAAGTAGACTATTTTCTGAAAAACCTAATCAAAGAAGCGGTACCTGTAGAAAGAAGAAGACAAAGTCAAACCAACAAATGACCAGTGTGGTTCAACCCACAACTAAAACATTTAAAAACCAGAAAAAAAACACACAAGAAATATAAGAAAGAAGGCACAGGCTGTTACTTGGCATGTTACCAGTACAGCAATCAAAAACTCAATTCAGCCTTTAAAAAATGCATATGAAAAAAATATTTCCAGCACAAATTAAGCTCTTCGCACACACAGCAAATACAGTCATACCTCGATATAAGGCAACTTCGATATAACGTAACTTTTACCTCGATATAACGTAACTTTGGAAATGTATTGAAATTGAAAATAAACGATACAGCAACTGTTTTTGGGGTACCTATAAATTGCTTCAAAAAAATGTTTGTAGTAAGTTTTAAAATTAATGAAACTAAAAGGAAAATTGTCCTAAATGGGCATAAGAAAGGTTTAAAAATACTAAAAGGTGATGGAAAATAGGTTTTCACGCATCCTTCAGTAACAATTCACAGTCTTGTATCAATTAGAAAAAAAAATTTTTTGCTTGTTGAAATTTTCTCTAAATGGGCATAAGAAAGGTTAAAAAATACTGATAGGTGATGGGAAAAAGGTTTTCGCGCATCTTTGAGTAACCGCCAACAGTCTTGCATCAATTAAAAAAAATTTTTTTGCATGTTGAAAATTGTCCTAAATGGGCATAAGATCGTTTTAAAATTACTGATAGGTGATGGGAAATAAGATTTCACGCATCTTTGAGTAACCTGTGTATCAATTGAAAAAAAAAATTTTTTTTTGCTTCTGAAAATATTTCTAAACTAGTTGAACGTTCCCGGCGATACTCGGGATCGTAGGTTTCGAAGATAGATTTTTTATATTTCATTGCTGCATTAGCTCAACTCACTTCAAAAATATAATTCACATCTTATACTTCCATCATCACTTCAAGTACTTCAATATTCTGAGAACGCACAGAACGGAAACACCCATATTGGATTGTTTTTTTTTTTGTGATTTTGGGCTAATTTACAGATACTGGAAGTCACCATTTTGGATTTCAAAATGACGTATGGATTTCCACTTTCGAAAGTATTGAAATTGTTGGCCAAATATCACTTTAGAAGTCATAAATTTGCATGTTTCACGTAGTTTTGTGTATAATTTCTCAAATTTAGTAATCAGATATTTGTTATTTTTCTTCAAATGTCTTTTCTGAACGTTAACAAACATTTTAAAGAAAAAAAAAAAACACGTGTCATCGCTATAAAATGACGTATGGAGCTCCACTTTCGGAAGTATTGAAATTGTTGACCAAATGAGCCGTTGCGAACCAGAGTGGTCTAAAGACCATTTTTATCGAAAATGAGTTTTTTGCATATTCCACATCTACACAAAAAACTGTACTTGGGAGATCAAAAATATTTCAAAAAATCAAACTTTAAAGGTGATTTATACCATGTTGAAATTGCGTCCGAAACAGAATGGCCATTCTGTTTCGGAACAGAGTGGTCTATGTACATAAATCGTTGTAATAATATCATGTAACACGTAACATGTAGCATATTACATGTGATAAGTAACATATCACTTGTTCTGTACATGTCACACGTAATATGTAACATGTTACACGTAATGTAACACGAAAGATGTAACATGTAAAATATTATGTAATATGTAACATTTTGTGTTACATGTAATGTTACACGTGACATCTTACATGTGACATGCTATATCTACCATATAACCTGTGACACTAGCCATTTTATACGAGTTACCGTCATTTTCTTTGTCTTTTACCAGGTTTGTGTACATAGACCACTCTGTTCCGAAACGATTCGAGGATTCCAGTGAATATATATATGAAGCCAGAGTGGTCTACATTGGTGAAATAAAATCACCGATTGCGCGCAGAAACTGTTAATTTTATGTATTCCAATGTTAAACCACTTCATAACCTTCATATTAGAACATTTTGTTTGAAAGAATCCGTTGAACAGAATTTTATTCAGAGATTTTTCGAAAATTGCTTCTCCTGCACAATTTGCTCGATGGCACATAGACCACTCTGGTTCGCAACGGCTCAAATATCACTTTAGGTTATTTTCCTGAAACCGGAAGTCGTCATTTTTTAATCCACAAAACTTCGTAGAAAATAAGAAAATAAAATGTTTTTAATGCTTAAGCTGCCTCTTAATCGATATTCAAACCAATGAATCGCAACCTTTCCTCCAGCTAAATGTCCCAAGTGTTCTAGTTTGGATTAACGTAAAAAAAAGGAAAACAGTAAGGTTAAGAGCTGAATGACCGTCTGGTTAAAAGCTCTCTTATAAAAATCGAATTCAAATTCAAAAGTACAAAAGTAATTCGGATGCCGTGATATGTAACTATTCACAAAACTACGAAAACATCAGAAATGTAAAATGTTTATGCTCGAGACATGGATTATTCTGCAAAAAAATTGTAGATGTTGAAAGAACAACGAACATTTTATTGAAAAAAAAAAACACAAATCATTGAATTTTGATTCAGAGGCGAATTGTGCATAAAAAGTCAAAATTTCACATGTATACGTATAATACGTAGAAATAAAAAAAAATATTTTCAGGTGATTTTCTGTATTCTGTATGCTGTATGTGGTCCTCGTGGCTCTGTGGTTAGCGATGTCGATTGGCTCCCACACGGTTGTGATATCGGGTTTGATCCCCGATCAGGTCGAGAATTTTTTCGAACTGGAATTTTTTTCGGCTCAGCTTTAGAGCACGGTGTATCGTTGTACTTATGCTACAACATGCAAAATGTGCTAAAAACAATATCGATAACGAATTTTCTCAACTAATCTGGTTGATCGAGAGCGCTATTAGCAGGCTAGCGTGCGATATTGTTGTGCTGTATACAGAAAATCATCTTCAAACATTAATTTATATTTCAACATAAACAAACATTTTAATGAAAGAAGAATCACATGTCATCGCTATAAATTTAGATTTAGAGACAAATTCAGCATAAAAAGTCATAAATTTGCATGTTTCACATAGTTTTGTGAATAATATCTGAAGTTTTAGTAATCATATACTTTTAATTTTTCCTCAAATGTCTTTCCTAAACGTTAACAAACATTTTAATCAAAAAAGAATCACATGCCATCGCTTCAAATGTTGATTTAGAGGCAAATTTAGCATAAAAAGTCATAAATTTGCATGTTTCACGTAGTTTTGTGAACAATATCTCAAGTCTTAGTAATCAGATACTAATTATTTTTTCTCACATGTTTTCCTCAACGTTAACAAACAGTTTAATGAAAAAAAATCACATGTCATCGCTTTGAAATTAGATTTAGAGGCAAATTCAGCATAAAAAGTCATAATTTTGCAAGTTTTACGTAGTTTTGTGAATTATATCTCAAGTTTTAGTAAACAGATACTTGTTCCTTTTCTTCAAATGTCTTTCCTGAACGTTAACAAACATTTTAATGTAAGAAAATCGCATGTCATCGCTTTAAATTTTGATTTAGAGGCAAATTCAGCATAAAAAGTCATATTTTTGCATGTTTCACGTAGTTTTGTGAATAAAATCTCAAGTTTTAGCAATCAGATACTTGTTATTTTTCTTCAAATGTCTTACCTGAACGTTAAAAAACATTTTAATGTAAGAAAAATCACATGTCATCGCTTTAAATTTTGATTTAGAGGCAAATTCAGCGTTAAAAGTCATATTTCGCTTGTTTTACGTAGTTTTGTGAATAAAATCTCAAGTTTTAGTAATCAGATACTTGTTATTTTTCTTCAAATGTCTTTCCTGAACGTAACCAAACATAAATTTTGATTTAGAGGCAAATTCAGCATAAAAAGTCATATTTTGGCTTGTTTTACGTAGTTTTGTGAATAAAATCTCAAGTTCTAGTAATCAAATACTTTTGATTTTTCCCCAAATATCTTTCCTGAACGTTAACAAACATTTTCATGTAAAAAAACCCACATGTCACCGCTTATTTTTTTGATTTAGAACGATTTAAAATGATGGTGGTGACTGTACACCACTGAGACGGAGGCAATAACATCAATAAGATCAAGCGTTACGGAATTCCATTTTTATATAGTAGATGGACATAAGTAGGGTTAAAAAATACTGATAGGTGATGGAAAATGGGTTTTCGCGCATATTTGAGTAACCATTAACATTCTTGCATAAATTAAAAAAAATTTTTTTTTGCTTCGATATAACGTAACGAAAATAAAAATAAAGTTGCCTTATATCGAGGTATGACTGTAACTGCAGTTTAATTTGCAATCTATTTGCAAACTTCTTTTAAGAAGTATACATGATTTTCATTTATCCCTGAATAACGTCATTTCCGTCTACCAATTATCAGAACTTAACATTTTAATAACTGTGAAAACTAACGGGACTGGTGATACGTTGGGTAATAAGAAACGCGAGGTGTACTCTTCGACAGTCAACTATAAACTGATTTATTGTGTATTCATCAGAACACTGAACCAGCCAGTTGTTCAGACAGGGTTGTATTCTAGGGTGGTCACCACAGTTTTCCCCCCTTTAGTTTAAACAATATTTCTCTGAAAATGGCCAAACTTCACTGCCATACAGTTATTCATTTTTTTGAATGCGGTTAAACATGACTGCCGCTTTAACTTTTTTTTGAGATAGTGGCGAAACAATACTGCCACAAACTCAAACTTATGTTTGTTTTAATAAATAAAATCGACATCCCTTTTAGGACGCTTCGGTCTACTAGAGCGACGCAAACTTTCTGGATGACAACTCGAGCTTGACGGTTGATTCGATTGAGACCACTGTCGCGTAGATGGGCCCTCCTGGTAATCAACTTCCTCAGGTGGTAAACGCGCCGATCTGCCACCACCTTCCGAATCACAAACCATTGGATGATCGTCAGATGTGCCTCGGTAAATAAACGAATCTGCTGCGAAACCAAGAAATCCGCCAGCATCGTCGTCAACGCTTTCATCGTCATCGTCATCGCGCGCTCTTTTCCGGTAAACACTCCTTCCTTCCTCCCTCGCAAAAATCAAACCGTGACGATTTCTGCGGACTCCAACCAGCTTCAGCTGATTGCGGTGCGCCAGATACACCCGACCTCCGACGGAAACCTGAAATGTCGTTAAAGAAACACGCTTTAAAAATTTTGCTTCAAGCCATCGCCGGATGTCAGTAGGTTTAAAATTTTTAAAGTAAACTAGATCTCCTGGGCGCAACTTGTCAATCCAGTCAGGTTTATGACAATCTTTGGTATCGTAGCTATTTACAGATTTATCCACACTATCACGCTTCGTCAGATGATCCCTAAAACTATTCCTAGGATGGATTAAATCCAACAGCGTTTTGGGTTTATAGCTAAATAGTCTCTCTGAAGGAAAAGAACTACTACCTTTTAAACACAAGAGCGGGGGCCTAGTGTGGTTGGTAACGTCTCCGCCAACCACGCTCGACGCCTGGGTTCGAATCCCACCGCCGACATAGGTGTCGATGGTTGTGAGGTGGCGTGATCCACTCACAACCAACCCAACTGGTCTAGATTCAGTCCTAGCCGACATCGGGAGATTTTCTGAGGCGAAAAATCTCTGGGATCACGCCTTCCATCGCATGAGGAAGTAAAGCCGTTGGCGCCGGTCCGTTAATAAACGGGTCGTAAGTTAGGGTCCTGGGTGTGGAGTCGCCTCCCTGGGCGTCGGTGATTGGCCACAACAGTGGCGGAACTAGACCGACGGAAAATAAGCGTGAATAAAAAAAAATAAAAAAAAAACCTTCTAAACATGTATTCCTGTAACCAAACAAAAAATATGACACAAAATCTTCTGTGTTCAAACTAGCCATCTCCGGATCCAACAAAAACTTTTTCAAACCCAAACCCCCCATACGTTCTGCTTGTCCGTTGCTCGAGGGGTAATACGGAGGACTTTTCATAACCTTGATACTGTGTTTCTGAAAAAAGTCAACAAGTTCTTTAGAATTAAACGGCGGTCCTCCGTCCGTAACAACTACGTCCGGCAACCCAAACCTAGCAAAAACGTCGATAAATTTCGACTTCACACTCCTGGCATCTGTACTAAACTTCATGTACTTAACTTCAAGCCATTTTGAAAAACTGTCGACAATGACCAGGAAAACTTTTTTGTCGAAATAAAAGAAGTCCGCATGAATGCGGGTAAACGGTTTTGTTGTAGGGATCCAGTTAGAATGTGGTACCTGCTTTGGAACAACATTCATTTGACAACACACAGTATAAGTTTTAACAAAATTTTCAATGTCAATACTCATGCCATGCCAGTAAACTGTTCTTCTGGCCATCTGCTTTATTTTGGTTATTCCTGAATGGTTTTTATGTAGTAACCGCAGAATTTTCTTTTGCAAACTAGCAGGAATAACGACACGGTCCTGGTATTGCAAACAACCCTCTACTACTTCCAAGTCTTGGTGTTGTGCGTATACGTCTAAAAAACTTCGATCTAACTTCTGTGGCCAACCATGCTTCATGTAGTAAACAATTTTTTGCAAAAATGGATCTTTTTGTGATTCACTCGCAATCAAAGCATGGTCTAACGGAAACTCATTGGAAACATTTAAACTATTTATGTATTCCTTTTGCAGACTTACCGGAACATTTTCAGGAAGAGTAAATCGTGAGCAAAAATCTGCGTTACCCATCTTTGTTGACGGCCTGTAAACAATGTCAAAATCGTAAATACTCAGTTCCATTACATATCTCTGCAGACGCGTCACAAACAACGTATTTTTTCCTTCTTTTCCGAAAATTCCAATCAATGGCTTATGATCAGTATACACAGTAAACTTTTTGCCAAAAAGAAACTTATGAAACTTTTTGATGGTGCTAACAACTGACAACGCTTCTAAGTGCGAAATTGGGTAGGATTTTTGTGCGTTTGTTAAACTGAAAGAAACAAAACTAATAGGTCTTTCTTCATTCTTGATTTGATGTGCGATTACGCCGCCTCACCCATAACTACATGCATCTGTTACAACGACAACAGGTTTCCTCTGATCATAAAACTCTAACAGCTTTGAACTCAGCAACGCCTGTTTACAGTCTTCAAACATTCGACTACAATCTGAGTCCCAGACAAACTTAATGTCTTTTTTTAATAAACGATACAGACAGCTAAGGCGTGAGGACAAATTGGGTATGAACTTCCCGTAGTAATTAACCAAACCCAAAAATGCCTTCAGTTCAGAAACATTATTTGGAATTTTCGCTTTCCGAATAGTCTCGACCTTTTCCGGGCACGGCAACAAACCTCTGTCGCTTGAAACAAACCATTTGCATTTTTGCAGATTAATCCTAATATTGGCATTAGAAAGACGCTCTAAGACCAAATTAAGCTTCCGTACGCAGTCCGAATAGTCCTTTCCTGCTATCAAAACATCGTCTGAGTAACAGCAAACTCCGTCGATATCCTTCAAAATCTGATCCCAGATCCGCTGAAATATAGCCGCACTTGAAGAAGCACCCTATGGCTAACGATTGTATGTAAACAAACCTTTGATTGTGTTAATCACCATGATTTTTCTTGACCTTTTTGACAACAATAACTGTGTATACGCACCAGACAGATCAAGAGAACAGAAAACCTTCGCGCCAGCCAAAGAAGCAAAAAATTCCTGTGTTAGTGGGAGCAGATACACATCAGGAATCAAAACTTTATTGATAGAAACTTTACAATCAATAACCATCCTAATGCCACCGTCCTTTTTCACCACTTGAATTACGGGTGACGCTCACTCACTCGAATCTATTGGTGTTATGACTCCATCCTTTTCCAAACAGTCGAGGTGCTGTTAAACCTTGTCCCTCAACCTGTATGGAACGTCATAAGCACGCTTAAACACCGGTGTATGATCTTTTAAAACTAGATCTGCTTCAATCCCTTTAATTGGCGTACATAAAGATTTATCAAAAACATTGGCAAACTTACTCTGTATCTCTGCAACAATCTGGTCCGGGCAAACTGCCAGTTGATTTATGCTGCTTTCAAACGCCTTCCTCCAGTCAGGAATGAATACATCAAGCCAGTCTCGTCCCAACAAAGGTGTGAAACAACTTCCACTTCGCAAAACGATCAGTTGAACAGTTTTCGCTTGTCCGTTAAACTCAACTTTCACTGTTATTTCTTCTTCCACCTTCAACTTGCTGCCATTAATCACTGCTAATTTCATGTCGCACGTCTCTAATGGTATGTGATCGAATTCTCCCTCGTACATCTCCAAACTGATGACGGAAACTGCAGCGCCACAAACAACTTCCATCTTCAATCGCAAGCCGTCAACGTAAACGTTACGGAAACACGGTTCGTTGATTCTGTTGACTGATGATATCATCAAACAGTCCATGTCGTCGTCATCCGAGGCGGATCTATTCAATCGACGTCTCAAACTTTTCTGGTACTCGTTCAATTTTGGCTTTGCTGCTGGAGAATCGACAAACTTTCTCTTGTTTTTCAAGTCGTAACAAAACCGACGTGAATGTCCACTTCTGCGACAGAAATTGCAAAACAAATTTCGTGACTTTGAAGCGGAACGATTTTTACAGTCAAACGAAACTGATCGGCTTCTGCTCCTACCTCTGCTAGGCTGACGACTCCGTCCACGCGAGCGATCTCGGAAATCAGACCGATTGTCCCGATTCCCAAGTCTGTTCAACACGCTCGTACAGCGCGAACTGGAATCTCGAGAGATTATTTTCATCCTCTCTCCTGCTGCTTCCGTATTCGTGATGAGTTTCTCCGTTTTCGCCAAGGTTAGATCGTCCTCATCAAATAAACGCCTTTGTAGCTCCTCATCGCGAATTCCACAAACCAACTTATCGCGAATCGCCATGTCCTTAAACTGTCCGAATTCACACAACTCTGCTTGGAGCTTAACAGCTAGTATGAAATCCACAGCTGTTTCATTCGGCCCTTGTTCGCGTTTGTAGAATCTGTAGCGATGGATTAAATCGCTTTCCGTCTTGTCATACCGTTTTTTAAGAGCATCCGTAATCTCCTTAAAATTACAAGAATGTCATCCAGATAATTTACTGTTACCTTACAGCCCGTCAGGATAAGAGTCTGCATGATCTCTTGAAAGATATCGGGAGTAAAAAAGTTTGTCAAATGACGACAGCGTTCGTCCAGTACCACATGGAAAAACGCGCTCTTAAGATCAATGGTTGAAAACCACTTTGCTCCATGCAACTCCATGAGTATAGACTCGAACGTGGGCATTTTGAACGGTGTTCTGTAGATACATTTAATAGGGTCTCTCAAATCTACAACGAGGCGAATGTCGTTCTTTCCTTTTGGTACGACTAAGAGTGAGGAACAGTAAGACCTATCTATACCTTCTGTTACCTTTTCAATAATTCCAGATGATAGGAGCTCCGCGATTTTTTGTTGGGCCAATTTTTTATAGGCCGTAGGAATGTGTGTATAAACGTTTCTTGCTGGGGGCATTTCTGTATCGTATCGTAAGAGAACTGGCGGAACGTTGAATTTTGGAAATTCTGGTGTAGTCTGTTCGGAAATTGAATTTACAACAACAAACTCACACTTCCAAATACTCCCATAACCGCCGCTGGGCACTCTCAGTCCCACTTCTTATAGGCTATATCGAGCCGCTGTGTTAAAGCTTAATAACGACCTATTTTCATCGACAACGTAAAATTTTTCCACATATACTGGTCTGTCTTTAGAAATATATAATTTTGCAGAGAAGGTTGCGATGACATTGATCTCGGTGTGTGAAGCATAAGCGTGCAACGTCTTATCGGAAGAGTAACGTACATCAAACAGTGTACTCTGCTTTGAGTTATTCTGCGTTATTTTATCCCATTTTTTTTTTGCAACTGTATTAACTTGTGCCCCTGAATCAATAAAAAAGATAACGCGTGTTCCTGCCATGTGCGCTACCACGAAAGCATCATCCTCCGTCGGAAAATCGAAAGTGTGAATATGGTTTTCCATACTCTTCTTCACATTTTCCGTTGAACCTTGCACCTGCAAATATTCCTGGTATTAATTATACTTTTTTGAATCGACAACTGAGAAACTTGTGGTAATAAAAGCAAAGGTCTACCCTATCTCATATTTTGAAACACATACCAGCTAATTAATCTCTTTAGTTTGTGCAAAATTTGATTAAATCATAAAGTAGAACAGAAGCAGAAGCAACAAATCATCAGATTCGCCCAATTCGCTCTATTAGTGTTTATTTATTTGATTATTTTTTTGATAATTTTGTTTTATCATTATTTTTATACTATTTTTTTTTAGAGAAAAATCTTACAACCAAAAGCGAATCAACATACGGATTAAAATTTCGGTTTCTCGAACACGCTTTGACTTTAGCTAGAAGAACTGAGAGTTGTGGTACTCTTATTAGGATTCAATTGTGTTTTTTCGGAACAAAACGAATATTATTGGGCCTTAACTTAAATATTTCTTTTTATTGATATCTAATGCAACAAATTCATTCAATATGAGATAAGGTATTTCTTCGCTTATATTTATACCACTTCAGCGTTGTCTTTTACCTGTTCGTCCTCTTCTTCACCGTTTTGTTTAATCGCTGCCATTTTCACTTTAGGTTCTTCTTCATCTGGATTGTTATGGGGACGCTTCTGCCCAATTCCAAATCGAGACGTGATTGTACATGTGCGAGCCAAATGTCCTCGCCGGTTGCAATTATGACACACTCTTTCAATGTTGGGGCAGTTAAACGCCTCATGATATATACTGGCGCACCGCCAGCAGGTGTTACGAGCAGATCTATGAGGCTGATATTGTCCCCTACGGAATCCTCTTCCACGCTGAAGACCTCTGAATTTATTTCCTGCACCACGTCGAAATCTAACTTCTGTATCTGTGCTTTGCGACACCATTGATATTGTCGCAGTAGTTTGGCAATTCAGTTTCTGATACTCTTGCTCGTTAGTTAATTCCATTTCTCGATCACGCACCTTAGCAATAAGACAGTTCATGTCCCCTCGATCGACCCAATTTCTGTGAGCCAAAACGCGCATACGGCTATCGCTCGTTCCTTTGATGATAGTGCGCGCAATTGCTTCCATTTCTTCATCATCTTTATAATAGAAATGGTCGGGTTTCGGGTTTGAAAACCCGAAACCCGAACCCGACCCGTACCCGACGGGTTCGGGTCGGGTTCGGGTTTGAAAATTTTTAAAAGTGTCGGGTTCGGGTTTTGTGAAAAAAATATTTTAGGGTTCGGGTCGGGTTCGGGTTTGAAAATGTCGGGTTCAGGTCGGGTTTGGGTATGAAAACCCGAAACCCGACTATAAAATCTATGAAATCTCGGGTTCGGGTCGGGTTCGGGTTTCACAATTTCGGGTTCCGGTCGGGTTCGGGTTTCAATGAAATAAAATTTTCGGGTTCGGGTCGGGTTCGGGTTTGAACGAATAAAAAAGTTTCGGGTTTGGGTCGGGTTCGGGTTTTAACCGAAAAAAAAATTCGGGTTCGGGTCGGGTACGGGTTTGAAAAACATCAAACCCGACCATCTCTTCTTTATAATCGCACAGTTTTGCAGCAGCTGCAACTCGTCGTACATACGACATATTCGATTCTTCGGTGAGCTGAACTGTGTTTAGAAGTTTGCCTCGCTGCCCGATGACGTAAGTTCTCGATCCAAAATACTGATCCAGTCTAGTGATGGCATTCGAAAAGGGACAAGACTGCTGATCTGGCATGTGGAAAGTCGTTGCGGTTCCTTGCAACACTTCCAACAGTTTTGATCCTGCCTTAATCTTGAAGAGATCCATTTTCGCTTGCTCGTTGCATTCACTAAGTTGAACGATGCTTTGAAAATATCCTTCCAGAGTTCGTAGGCTTTCCTATCGACATCAGTTTCGCCTTCTGATGGTTTGCATTCGGGAATATTTAACGAGCCAAGAGAAATACTGTTCATAGTAGCCAGTAATGACTTTTCTGGACCGGAATTGCCGTTGAGAGCAGTGTTTGTTCTAACGTCTTCGTTTTCTGTGCTTGATATCTCCAATGTATGTAATAATCTCTTTTTCGAAACGTATGGCAGCTAGTTCCAGTCTCATAGCTGATAGTTCCTCTAGAAGCATTTTTTTTTGTAATTTTGCTTTTGGATTTCCTGTGAAAACAAAATAAAAACTCTGTCTCGACAATCAGAGTATATGATTTTTTTTGAATTTTCTATTTTTCGATACTCAGCCTCGACAATCTGAGTCTATGAGTATTGAACTCCTAAATTTTAATTCTAACAAATGAATACGCTTTCCGATATTTTTTTTAACTCTTGAGAAACTCTGCCTCGACAATCAGAGATTTTATGGATTTAAGGATACTGATTTTATGAATTAAAGTTACCTTCTGGGTGAGAATGTGGTCTTCGTACCAACTGCGCCATTGTCGTGAATTCCGGGTGGGGACATGAACCCTTTCGTCTCCATTGTTGATAGAAGGTATACTTCAACGCAAGCGGGACCGTGTAGAAAATCTAAATCAGCCGATGCCAAGAAAGTGTGGGAAAATCGTCCGCTTCTGCTGCTGGATGCTCCGTGCGTTTCGCCGTTCCTGGATAGAATGAGCGCTATCACACGATGTTGGCTATTTTATAGCCGCTGCCGATGCCAAGAAAGTGCGGGAAAATCGTCCGCTTCTGCTGCTGGATGCTCCGTGCGTTTCGCCGTTCGTGGATAGAATGAGCGCTATCACACGATGTTGGCTATTTTATAGCCGCTGCCGATGCCAAGAAAGTGCGGGAAAATCGTCCGCTTCTGCTGCTGGATGCTCCGTGCGTTTCGCCGTTCGTGGATAGAATGAGCACTATCACACGATGTTGGCTATTTTATAGCCGCTGCCGATGCCAAGAAAGTGCGGGAAAATCGTCCGCTTCTGCTGCAAGATGCTCCGTGCGTTTCGCCGTTCGTGGATAGAATGAGCGCTATCACACGATGTTGGCTATTTTATAGCCGCTGCCGATGCCAAGAAAGTGCGGGAAAATCGTCCGCTTCTGCTGCTTGATGCTCCGTGCGTTTCGCCGTTCGTGAAAGGAATGAGCCCTGTCACACAATGTAGGCTATTTTATACCCGTCTGAAAAGCGGGAAAATAGTCCGCTGCTGCGAAGGAAAAGAAGAAACGAGGGAGGGGAGAATCTGTGCACACCGCCGATTCACCCTCTCGTTGCAGATTGTTGTGCACAGACAAAATACTACTTACAGGAAACGTTTCGGATTCAAGAATAGTGTTACACTAAATCTTTATTATTATTATTATTTATTAACCACTTACTGTTTATCTCTACAATACTCTTGTCCTCTACTCTACAACCTGGTAACTGATACTTTTGCTTCATTTAATTTCTGGTGTTTTTCATCAGTCTTTATTAACTATTCAAATATGGTATATAGTATCATATCTTTATATCTATTTGGCTTGCTAGTTACTCGTTTTGGTCGTTTATCATCAAACCTAGGAGAACACTCTTCCTCAAGTTCGGTAGTTACATTACAAGCTTCAATTTCTGGCTGATCGTTTTTATCACAATGATCTTGAAGCAAATCTGATGTTTTTTTAACATCCTGTGCATTGCGTGAGAATTGGATACCTTGTTTACTCTGTAGAACAACTTTCGCGCCATCTCGGGCAACAACTGCAAATCTTTATCCAGAAAACGTAGCATCTGACTTTTTTTTCTTAGATTGTGCTACTACTACTGTATCTTCCACCTGAATGTTCGAAGCCTTAGCTCCTCTGCGCATATCAGCATACTTTTTGCTCCGAAGTCCGTTATGTCCGTGCGATCTCATGATTCTGCGTGTTGATTCTCCCAAAGGCAAGGAAAAGTGCCACGATACTTCCACCCCACCAAAAGTTCAAATGGGGTAACTCCTAGCCGAGAGAGTGGACGAACTTTATTATGAGTATGCACGTAAGACTCCAGGGCTGTTCGCCAATTGGTTTTATTTAATTTTGCCGCAGCTAAAGCCTTTTTGATTTCGCTATTTTGTCTTTCCACTACTCCATTCGATTAAGCACTCAGTGGGATGGATTTATTCACTCTGACTCCTCTATCCTCCCATGTCTTAATGAACTTATCACTCTGGAACGGCGGTCCGTTATCGCTCTGAATGACTAGAGGATAACCCCACACCTCGAATATTTTCGCTAAAGCATCGTTAGTGGAATCTGCATTTGTACTTGCCATTTCCACTACATGTATATACCTGGAGTATGTATCCACTATTACCAGAAACTCCCCTTGTCCAAAATCTTTCTCAGTGAAAAAATCAAACTGTAAAATATCCCACGGTCCTTGCGGAAGTTCTCTGCTGGTTAAAGGCAGTGGAGCATTCTTTTTCGAAAGCCTGAGGCACGTCTCACATGTTTCTATGTACTTTTCAACCTCTACGCTCATTTTTGGCCACCAGAAATAGTTTCGCAAAATTCATTTTGTTGACGAAATACCTAAATGGCCACGATGAGCTAACTCAATTGCTCTCGTACGTAACTTGTAAGGCAGGATCACACGATCGTTCTTGAAAACCAGTGCTCCTAGTAGTCGTAAATGTTGGCATGACATTCGTAGGCATGCAAATCCTAATTCCAGGTACCTGATGTCATAGAATGACGAATCTCAATTTGCTCTTTGTCAACTTCAGCTTCAGTTTCAATTTCATTCCATTTTATTTCCATATTTCCTGCGTCTAAAACAAAAAGTAAATGTGCTTCCGAAGAGTCATCGAAAGATTCTGGCGGTTGACTATCGACTACTAATCTAGATAGCGCATCCGCTATATTCATCTCTCCCGGAATGCTTTCAACAGTGAAATTGTATGGCTGCAGCCTAAGTGCCCAAGCTTCTGCGCGTGACACGGCTCTTTTACCGATTCTGTGCATTCCTCCGAAAATAAATTCGTTGGACTTCGCATCCGAACGAATTTTAAAAGAAGTACTTATCAGATATGTCGAAAATCTTTCGACGCCCCATACCATAGCCAGGGCCTCTTTCTGCGTATGTGGGTATTTTTGTTCGGCTGGTGATAGAGCCTTCGACGCACATGCAATGACTCTGGGTTTGGAACTGTTGTGAAACTGTACTAACACAGCTCCCAAGCCATGTGGAGAGGCATCGACATAGAGTTCGGTTTCGTCTGTTTGATTGTAATAGCCCAGGGTCTTTATCATTGTCTCAGGTACTCAAATTCTTGGTTCAAGTCCTCAGCCCAAACAGATTGATCCGCTCTAGCCAATGCTCTCAATCTCCATGTTTTGTCTGCTCGATGTAGGATAAATCTATCAATAAAATTGATTAGACCTAGAAAGCTCTTAACTTCATCCTGGCTCTCTGGTCTACGAAATTCGATAATGGCCTTTATTTTTTCGTTCTCCACACTCCATCCTTTACCAGACAAATTGAATCCTAAAAATGTTACGGCTTGCTTTCCTAGCATACACTTGCTTTCATTTATCTCAACGTTGTGATCCTCTAGGCGCTTCATGACCTCTTTCAAGTTCGCGTCATGCTCCTCTTTCGTTCTTCCAAAAACAAGAATGTCATCCAGATAATTTACTGTTACCTTACAGCCCGTCAGGATAAGAGTCTGCATGATCTCTTGAAAGATATCGGGAGTAAAAAGTTTGTCAAATGACGACAGGGTTCGTCCAGTACCACATGGAAAAACGCGCTCTTAAGATCAATGGTTGAAAACCACTTTGCTCCATGCAACTCCATGAGTATAGACTCGAACGTGGGCATTTTGAACGGTGTTCTGTAGATACATTTAATAGGGTCTCTCAAATCTACAACGAGGCGAATGTCGTTCTTTCCTTTTGGTACGACTAAGAGTGAGGAACAGTAAGACCTATCTATACCTTCTGTTACCTTTTCAATAATTCCAGATGATAGGAGCTCCGCGATTTTTTGTTGGGCCAATTTTTTATAGGCCGTAGGAATGTGTGTATAAACGTTTCTTGCTGGGGGCATTTCTGTATCG
This sequence comes from Wyeomyia smithii, assembly GCF_029784165.1. Classification (NCBI taxonomy): domain Eukaryota; kingdom Metazoa; phylum Arthropoda; class Insecta; order Diptera; family Culicidae; genus Wyeomyia; species Wyeomyia smithii. The sequence goes on from NC_073694.1 coordinate 117,992,336, forward strand.
TATCGTAAGAGAACTGGCGGAACGTTGAATTTTGGAAATTCTGGTGTAGTCTGTTCGGAAATTGAATTTACAACAACAAACTCACACTTCCAAATACTCCCATAACCGCCGCTGGGCACTCTCAGTCCCACTTCTAATAGGCTATATCGAGCCGCTGTGTTAAAGCTCAATAACGACCTATTTTCATCGACAACGTAAAATTTTTCCACATATACTGGTCTGTCTTTAGAAATATATAATTTTGCAGAGAAGGTTGCGATGACATTGATCTCGGTGTGTGAAGCATAAGCGTGCAACGTCTTATCGGAAGAGTAACGTACATCAAACAGTGTACTCTGCTTTGAGTTATTCTGCGTTATTTTATCCCATTTTTTTTTGCAACTGTATTAACTTGTGCCCCTAAATCAATAAAAAAGATAACGCGTGTTCCTGCCATGTGCGCTACCACGAAAGCATCATCCTCCGTCGGAAAATCGAAAGTGTGAATATGGTTTTCCATACTCTTCTTCACATTTTCCGTTGAACCTTGCACCTGCAAATATTCCTGGTATTAATTATACTTTTTTGAATCGACAACTGAGAAACTTGTGGTAATAAAAGCAAAGGTCTACCCTATCTCATATTTTGAAACACATACCAACTAATTAATCTCTTTAGTTTGTGCAAAATTTGATTTAATCATAAAGTAGAACAGAAGCAGAAGCAACAAATCATCAGATTCGCCCAATTCGCTCTATTAGTGTTAATTTATTTGATTATTTTTTTTGATAATTTTGTTTTATCATTATTTTTATACTATTTTTTTTAGAGAAAAATCTCACAACCAAAAGCGAATCAACATACGGATTAAAATTTCGGTTTCTCGAACACGCTTTGACTTTAGCTAGAAGAACTGAGAGTTGTGGTACTCTTATTAGGATTCAATTGTGTTTTTTCGGAACAAAACGAATATTATTGGGCCTTAACTTAAATATTTCTTTTTATTGATATCTAATGCAACAAATTCATTCAATATGAGATAAGGTATTTCTTCGCTTATATTTATACCACTTCAGCGTTGTCTTTTACCTGTTCGTCCTCTTCTTCACCGTTTTGTTTAATCGCTGCCATTTTCACTTTAGGTTCTTCTTCATCTGGATTGTTATGGGGACGCTTCTGCCCAATTCCAAATCGAGACGTGATTGTACATGTGCGAGCCAAATGTCCTCGCCGGTTGCAATTATGACACACTCTTTCAATGTTGGGGCAGTTAAACGCCTCATGATATATACTGGCGCACAGCCAGCAGGTGCTCCGAGCAGATCTATGAGGCTGATATTGTCCCCTACGGAATCCTCTTCCACGCTGAAGACCTCTGAATTTATTTCCTGCACCACGTCGAAATCTAACTTCTGTATCTGTGCTTTGCGACACCATTGATATTGTCGCAGTAGTTTGGCAATTCAGTTTCTGATACTCTTGCTCGTTAGTTAATTCCATTTCTCGATCACGCACCTTAGCAATAAGACAGTTCATGTCCCCTCGATCGACCCAATTTCTGTGAGCCAAAACGCGCATACGGCTATCGCTCGTTCCTTTGATGATAGTGCGCGCAATTGCTTCCATTTCTTCATCATCTTTATAATAGAAATGGTCGGGTTTCGGGTTTGAAAACCCGAAACCCGAACCCGACCCGTACCCGACGGGTTCGGGTCGGGTTCGGGTTTGAAAATTTTTAAAAGTGTCGGGTTCGGGTTTTGTGAAAAAAATATTTTAGGGCTCGGGTCGGGTTCGGGTTTGAAAATGTCGGGTTCAGGTCGGGTTTGGGTATGAAAACCCGAAACCCGACTATAAAATCTATGAAATCTCGGGTTCGGGTCGGGTTCGGGTTTCACAATTTCGGGTTCCGGTCGGGTTCGGGTTTCAATGAAATAAAATTTTCGGGTTCGGGTCGGGTTCGGGTTTGAACGAATAAAAAAGTTTCGGGTTTGGGTCGGGTTCGGGTTTTAACCGAAAAAAAAATTCGGGTTCGGGTCGGGTACGGGTTTGAAAAACATCAAACCCGACCATCTCTTCTTTATAATCGCACAGTTTTGCAGCTGCTGCAACTCGTCGTACATACGACATATTCGATTCTTCGGTGAGCTGAACTGTGTTTAGAAGTTTGCCTCGCTGCCCGATGACGTAAGTTCTCGATCCAAAATACTGATCCAGTCTAGTGATGGCATTCGAAAAGGGACAAGACTGCTGATCTGGCATGTGGAAAGTCGTTGCGGTTCCTTGCAACACTTCCAACAGTTTTGATCCTGCCTTAATCTTGAAGAGATCCATTTTCGCTTGCTCGTTGCATTCACTAAGTTGAACGATGCTTTGAAAATATCCTTCCAGAGTTCGTAGGCTTTCCTATCGACATCAGTTTCGCCTTCTGATGGTTTGCATTCGGGAATATTTAACGAGCCAAGAGAAATACTGTTCATAGTAGCCAGTAATGACTTTTCTGGACCGGAATTGCCGTTGAGAGCAGTGTTTTTTCTAACGTCTTCGTTTTCTGTGCTTGATATCTCCAATGTATGTAATAATCTCTCTTTTTCGAAACGTATGGCAGCTAGTTCCAGTCTCATAGCTGATAGTTCCTCTAGAAGCACTTTTTCTTGTAATTTTGCTTTTGGATTTCCTGTGAAAACAAAATAAAAACTCTGTCTCGACAATCAGAGTATATGATTTTTTTTGAATTTTCTATTTTTCGATACTCAGCCTCGACAATCTGAGTCTATGAGTATTGAACTCCTAAATTTTAATTCTAACAAATGAATACGCTTTCCGATATTTTTTTTAACTCTTGAGAAACTCTGCCTCGACAATCAGAGATTTTATGGTCCGCTGCTGCGAAGGAAAAGAAGAAACGAGGGAGGGGAGAATCTGTGCACACCGCCGATTCACCCTCTCGTTGCAGATTGTTGTGCACAGACAAAATACTACTTACAGGAAACGTTTCGGATTCAAGAATAGTGTTACACTAAATCTTTATTATTATTATTATTATTTAACCACTTACTGTTTATCTCTACAATACTCTTGTCCTCTACTCTACAACCTGGTAACTGATACTTTTGCTTCATTTAATTTCTGGTGTTTTTCATCAGTCTTTATTAACTATTCAAATATGGTATATAGTATCATATCTTTATATCTATTTGGCTTGCTAGTTACTCGTTTTGGTCGTTTATCATCAAACCTAGGAGAACACTCTTCCTCAAGTTCGGTAGTTACATTACAAGCTTCAATTTCTGGCTGATCGTTTTTATCACAATGATCTTGAAGCAAATCTGATGTTTTTTTAACATCCTGTGCATTGCGTGAGAATTGGATACCTTGTTTACTCTGTAGAACAACTTTCGCGCCATCTCGGGCAACAACTGCAAATCTTTATCCAGAAAACGTAGCATCTGACTTTTTTTTCTTAGATTGTGCTACTACTACTGTATCTTCCACCTGAATGTTCGAAGCCTTAGCTCCTCTGCGCATATCAGCATACTTTTTGCTCCGAAGTCCGTTATGTCCGTGCGATCTCATGATTCTGCGTGTTGATTCTCCCAAAGGCAAGGAAAAGTGCCACGATACTTCCACCCCACCAAAAGTTCAAATGGGGTAACTCCTAGCCGAGAGAGTGGACGAACTTTATTATGAGTATGCACGTAAGACTCCAGGGCTGTTCGCCAATTGGTTTTATTTAATTTTGCCGCAGCTAAAGCCTTTTTGATTTCGCTATTTTGTCTTTCCACTACTCCATTCGATTAAGCACTCAGTGGGATGGATTTATTCACTCTGACTCCTCTATCCTCCCATGTCTTAATGAACTTATCACTCTGGAACGGCGGTCCGTTATCGCTCTGAATGACTAGAGGATAACCCCACACCTCGAATATTTTCGCTAAAGCATCGTTAGTGGAATCTGCATTTGTACTTGCCATTTCCACTACATGTATATACCTGGAGTATGTATCCACTATTACCAGAAACTCCCCTTGTCCAAAATCTTTGTCAGTGAAAAAATCAAACTGTAAAATATCCCACGGTCCTTGCGGAAGTTCTCTGCTGGTTAAAGGCAGTGGAGCATTCTTTTTCGAAAGCCTGAGGCACGTCTCACATGTTTCTATGTACTTTTCAACCTCTACGCTCATTTTTGGCCACCAGAAATAGTTTCGCAAAATTCATTTTGTTGACGAAATACCTAAATGGCCACGATGAGCTAACTCAATTGCTCTCGTACGTAACTTGTAAGGCAGGATCACACGATCGTTCTTGAAAACCAGTGCTCCTAGTAGTCGTAAATGTTGGCATGACATTCGTAGGCATGCAAATCCTAATTCCAGGTACCTGATGTCATAGAATGACGAATCTCAATTTGCTCTTTGTCAACTTCAGCTTCAGTTTCAATTTCATTCCATTTTATTTCCATATTTCCTGCGTCTAAAACAAAAAGTAAATGTGCTTCCGAAGAGTCATCGAAAGATTCTGGCGGTTGACTATCGACTACTAATCTAGATAGCGCATCCGCTATATTCATCTCTCCCGGAATGCTTTCAACAGTGAAATTGTATGGCTGCAGCCTAAGTGCCCAAGCTTCTGCGCGTGACACGGCTCTTTTACCGATTCTGTGCAATCCTCCGAAAATAAATTCGTTGGACTTTGCATCCGAACGAATTTTAAAAGAAGTACTTATCAGATATGTCGAAAATCTTTCGACGCCCCATACCATAGCCAGGGCCTCTTTCTGCGTATGTGGGTATTTTTGTTCGGCTGGTGATAGAGCCTTCGACGCACATGCAATGACTCTGGGTTTGGAACTGTTGTTAAACTGTACTAACACAGCTCCTAAGCCATGTGGAGAGGCATCGACATAGAGTTCGGTGTCGTCTGTTTGATTGTAATAGCCCAGGGTCTTTATCATTGTCTCAGGTACTCAAATTCTTGGTTCAAGTCCTCAGCCCAAACAAATTGATCCGCTCTAGCCAATGCTCTCAATCTCCATGTTTTGTCTGCTCGATGTAGGATAAATCTATCAATAAAATTGATTAGACCTAGAAAGCTTTTAACTTCATCCTGGCTCTCTGGTCTACGAAATTCGATAATGGCCTTTATTTTTTCGTTCTCCACACTCCATCCTTTACCAGACAAATTGAATCCTAAAAATGTTACGGCTTGCTTTCCTAGCATACACTTGCTTTCATTTATCTCAACGTTGTGATCCTCTAGGCGCTTCATGACCTCTTTCAAGTTCGCGTCATGCTCCTCTTTCGTTCTTCCAAAAACAAGAATGTCATCCAGATAATTTACTGTTACCTTACAGCCCGTCAGGATAAGAGTCTGCATGATCTCTTGAAAGATATCGGGAGTAAAAAAGTTTGTCAAATGACGACAGCGTTCGTCCAGTACCACATGGAAAAACGCGCTCTTAAGATCAATGGTTGAAAACCACTTTGCTCCATGCAACTCCATGAGTATAGACTCGAACGTGGGCATTTTGAACGGTGTTCTGTAGATACATTTAATAGGGTCTCTCAAATCTACAACGAGGCGAATGTCGTTCTTTCCTTTTGGTACGACTAAGAGTGAGGAACAGTAAGACCTATCTATACCTTCTGTTACCTTTTCAATAATTCCAGATGATAGGAGCTCCGCGATTTTTTGTTGGGCCAATTTTTTATAGGCCGTAGGAATGTGTGTATAAACGTTTCTTGCTGGGGGCATTTCTGTATCGTATCGTAAGAGAACTGGCGGAACGTTGAATTTTGGAAATTCTGGTGTAGTCTGTTCGGAAATTGAATTTACAACAACAAACTCACACTTCCAAATACTCCCATAACCGCCGCTGGGCACTCTCAGTCCCACTTCTAATAGGCTATATCGAGCCGCTGTGTTAAAGCTCAATAACGACCTATTTTCATCGACAACGTAAAATTTTTCCACATATACTGGTCTGTCTTTAGAAATATATAATTTTGCAGAGAAGGTTGCGATGACATTGATCTCGGTGTGTGAAGCATAAGCGTGCAACGTCTTATCAGAAGAGTAACGTACATCAAACAGTGTACTCTGCTTTGAGTTATTCTGCGTTATTTTATCCCATTTTTTTTTTTTGCAACTGTATTAACTTGTGCCCCTGAATCAATAAAAAAGATAACGCGTGTTCCTGCCATGTGCGCTACCACGAAAGCATCATCCTCCGTCGGAAAATCGAAAGTGTGAATATGGTTTTCCATACTCTTCTTCACATTTTCCGTTGAACCTTGCACCTGCAAATATTCCTGGTATTAATTATAATTTTTGAATCGACAACTGAGAAACTTGTGGTAATAAAAGCAAAGGTCTACCCTATCTCATATTTTGAAACACATACCAACTAATTAATCTCTTTAGTTTGTGCAAAATTTGATTAAATCATAAAGTAGAACAGAAGCAGAAGCAACAAATCATCAGATTCGCCCAATTCGCTCTATTAGTGTTTATTTATTTGATTATTTTTTTGATAATTTTGTTTTATCATTATTTTTATACTATTTTTTTCAGAGAAAAATCTTACAACCAAAAGCGAATCAACATACGGATTAAAATTTCGGTTTCTCGAACACGCTTTGACTTTAGCTAGAAGAACTGAGAGTTGTGGTACTCTTATTAGGATTCAATTGTGTTTTTTTTGGAACAAAACGAATATTATTGGGCCTTAACTTAAATATTTCTTTTTATTGATATCTAATGCAACAAATTCATTCAATATGAGATAAGGTATATCTTCGCTTATATTTATACCACTTCAGCGTTGTCTTTTACCTGTTACTGTTTATCTCTACAATACTCTTGTCCTCTACTCTACAACCTGGTAACTGATACTTTTGCTTCATTTAATTTCTGGTGTTTTTCATCAGTCTTTATTAACTATTCAAATATGGTATATAGTATCATATCTTTATATCTATTTGGCTTGCTAGTTACTCGTTTTGGTCGTTTATCATCAAACCTAGGAGAACACTCTTCCTCAAGTTCGGTAGTTACATTACAAGCTTCAATTTCTGGCTGATCGTTTTTATCACAATGATCTTGAAGCAAATCTGATGTTTTTTTTAACATCCTGTGCATTGCGTGAGAATTGGATACCTTGTTTACTCTGTAGAACAACTTTCGCGCCATCTCGGGCAACAACTGCAAATCTTTCTCCAGAAAACGTAGCATCTGACTTTTTTTTCTTAGATTGTGCTACTACTACTGTATCTTCCACCTGAATGTTCGAAGCCTTAGCTCCTCTGCGCATATCAGCATACTTTTTGCTCCGAAGTCCGTTATGTCCGTGCGATCTAATGATTCTGCGTGTTGATTCTCCCAAAGGCAAGGAAAAGTGCCACGATACTTCCACCCCACCAAAAGTTCAAATGGGGTAACTCCTAGCCGAGAGAGTGGACGAACTTTATTATGAGTATGCACGTAAGACTCCAGGGCTGTTCGCCAATTGGTTTTATTTAATTTTGCCGCAGCTAAAGCCTTTTTGATTTCGCTATTTTGTCTTTCCACTACTCCATTCGATTAAGCACTCAGTGGGATGGATTTATTCACTCTGACTCCTCTATCCTCCCATGTCTTAATGAACTTATCACTCTGGAACGGCGGTCCGTTATCGCTCTGAATGACTAGAGGATAACCCCACACCTCGAATATTTTCGCTAAAGCATCGTTAGTGGAATCTGCATTTGTACTTGCCATTTCCACTACATGTATATACCTGGAGTATGTATCCACTATTACCAGAAACTCCCCTTGTCCAAAATCTTTGTCAGTGAAAAAATCAAACTGTAAAATATCCCACGGTCCTTGCGGAAGTTCTCTGCTGGTTAAAGGCAGTGGAGCATTCTTTTTCGAAAGCCTGAGGCACGTCTCACATGTTTCTATGTACTTTTCAACCTCTACGCTCATTTTTGGCCACCAGAAATAGTTTCGCAAAATTCATTTTGTTGACGAAATACCTAAATGGCCACGATGAGCTAACTCAATTGCTCTCGTACGTAACTTGTAAGGCAGGATCACACGATCGTTCTTGAAAACCAGTGCTCCTAGTAGTCGTAAATGTTGGCATGACATTCGTAGGCATGCAAATCCTAATTCCAGGTACCTGATGTCATAGAATGACGAATCTCAATTTGCTCTTTGTCAACTTCAGCTTCAGTTTCAATTTCATTCCATTTTATTTCCATATTTCCTGCGTCTAAAACAAAAAGTAAATGTGCTTCCGAAGAGTCATCGAAAGATTCTGGCGGTTGACTATCGACTACTAATCTAGATAGCGCATCCGCTATATTCATCTCTCCCGGAATGCTTTCAACAGTGAAATTGTATGGCTGCAGCCTAAGTGCCCAAGCTTCTGCGCGTGACACGGCTCTTTTACCGATTCTGTGCATTCCTCCGAAAATAAATTCGTTGGACTTTGCATCCGAACGAATTTTAAAAGAAGTACTTATCAGATATGTCGAAAATCTTTCGACGCCCCATACCATAGCCAGGGCCTCTTTCTGCGTATGTGGGTATTTTTGTTCGGCTGGTGATAGAGCCTTCGACGCACATGCAATGACTCTGGGTTTGGAACTGTTGTTAAACTGTACTAACACAGCTCCCAAGCCATGTGGAGAGGCATCGACATAGAGTTCGGTTTCGTCTGTTTGATTGTAATAGCCCAGGGTCTTTATCATTGTCTCAGGTACTCAAATTCTTGGTTCAAGTCCTCAGCCCAAACAGATTGATCCGCTCTAGCCAATGCTCTCAATCTCCATGTTTTGTCTGCTCGATGTAGGATAAATCTATCAATAAAATTGATTAGACCTAGAAAGCTTTTAACTTCATCCTGGCTCTCTGGTCTACGAAATTCGATAATGGCCTTTATTTTTTCGTTCTCCACACTCCATCCTTTACCAGACAAATTGAATCCTAAAAATGTTACGGCTTGCTTTCCTAGCATACACTTGCTTTCATTTATCTCAACGTTGTGATCCTCTAGGCGCTTCATGACCTCTTTCAAGTTCGCGTCATGCTCCTCTTTCGTTCTTCCAAAAACAAGAATGTCATCCAGATAATTTACTGTTACCTTAAAGCCCGTCAGGATAAGAGTCTGCATGATCTCTTGAAAGATATCGGGAGTAAAAAGTTTGTCAAATGACGACAGGGTTCGTCCAGTACCACATGGAAAAACGCGCTCTTAAGATCAATGGTTGAAAACCACTTTGCTCCATGCAACTCCATGAGTATAGACTCGAACGTGGGCATTTTGAACGGTGTTCTGTAGATACATTTAATAGGGTCTCTCAAATCTACAACGAGGCGAATGTCGTTCTTTCCTTTTGGTACGACTAAGAGTGAGGAACAGTAAGACCTATCTATACCTTCTGTTACCTTTTCAATAATTCCAGATGATAGGAGCTCCGCGATTTTTTGTTGGGCCAATTTTTTATAGGCCGTAGGAATGTGTGTATAAACGTTTCTTGCTGGGGGCATTTCTGTATCGTATCGTAAGAGAACTGGCGGAACGTTGAATTTTGGAAATTCTGGTGTAGTCTGTTCGGAAATTGAATTTACAACAACAAACTCACACTTCCAAATACTCCCATAACCGCCGCTGGGCACTCTCAGTCCCACTTCTAATAGGCTATATCGAGCCGCTGTGTTAAAGCTTAATAACGACCTATTTTCATCGACAACGTAAAATTTTTCCACATATACTGGTCTGTCTTTAGAAATATATAATTTTGCAGAGAAGGTTGCGATGACATTGATCTCGGTGTGTGAAGCATAAGCGTGCAACGTCTTATCGGAAGAGTAACGTACATCAAACAGTGTACTCTGCTTTGAGTTATTCTGCGTTATTTTATCCCATTTTTTTTTGCAACTGTATTAACTTGTGCCCCTAAATCAATAAAAAAGATAACGCGTGTTCCTGCCATGTGCGCTACCACGAAAGCATCATCCTCCGTCGGAAAATCGAAAGCGTGAATATGGTTTTCCATACTCTTCTTCACATTTTCCGTTGAACCTTGCACCTGCAAATATTCCTGGTATTAATTATACTTTTTTGAATCGACAACTGAGAAACTTGTGGTAATAAAAGCAAAGGTCTACCCTATCTCATATTTTGAAACACATACCAACTAATTAATCTCTTTAGTTTGTGCAAAATTTGATTAAATCATAAAGTAGAACAGAAGCAGAAGCAACAAATCATCAGATTCGCCCAATTCGCTCTATTAGTGTTAATTTATTTGATTATTTTTTTTGATAATTTTTGATGCGAATCAACATACGGATTAAAATTTCGGTTTCTCGAACACGCTTTGACTTTAGCTAGAAGAACTGAGAGTTGTGGTACTCTTATTAGGATTCAATTGTGTTTTTTCGGAACAAAACGAATATTATTGGGCCTTAACTTAAATATTTCTTTTTATTGATATCTAATGCAACAAATTCATTCAATATGAGATAAGGTATTTCTTCGCTTATATTTATACCACTTCAGCGTTGTCTTTTACCTGTTCGTCCTCTTCTTCACCGTTTTGTTTAATCGCTGCCATTTTCACTTTAGGTTCTTCTTCATCTGGATTGTTATGGGGACGCTTCTGCCCAATTCCAAATCGAGACGTGATTGTACATGTGCGAGCCAAATGTCCTCGCCGGTTGCAATTATGACACACTCTTTCAATGTTGGGGCAGTTAAACGCCTCATGATATATACTGGCGCACAGCCAGCAGGTGCTCCGAGCAGATCTATGAGGCTGATATTGTCCCCTACGGAATCCTCTTCCACGCTGAAGACCTCTGAATTTATTTCCTGCACCACGTCGAAATCTAACTTCTGTATCTGTGCTTTGCGACACCATTGATATTGTCGCAGTAGTTTGGCAATTCAGTTTCTGATACTCTTGCTCGTTAGTTAATTCCATTTCTCGATCACGCACCTTAGCAATAAGACAGTTCATGTCCCCTCGATCGACCCAATTTCTGTGAGCCAAAACGCGCATACGGCTATCGCTCGTTCCTTTGATGATAGTGCGCGCAATTGCTTCCATTTCTTCATCATCTTTATAATAGAAATGGTCGGGTTTCGGGTTTGAAAACCCGAAACCCGAACCCGACCCGTACCCGACGGGTTCGGGTCGGGTTCGGGTTTGAAAATTTTTAAAAGTGTCGGGTTCGGGTTTTGTGAAAAAAATATTTTAGGGCTCGGGTCGGGTTCGGGTTTGAAAATGTCGGGTTCAGGTCGGGTTTGGGTATGAAAACCCGAAACCCGACTATAAAATCTATGAAATCTCGGGTTCGGGTCGGGTTCGGGTTTCACAATTTCGGGTTCCGGTCGGGTTCGGGTTTCAATGAAATAAAATTTTCGGGTTCGGGTCGGGTTCGGGTTTGAACGAATAAAAAAGTTTCGGGTTTGGGTCGGGTTCGGGTTTTAACCGAAAAAAAAATTCGGGTTCGGGTCGGGTACGGGTTTGAAAAACATCAAACCCGACCATCTCTTCTTTATAATCGCACAGTTTTGCAGCAGCTGCAACTCGTCGTACATACGACATATTCGATTCTTCGGTGAGCTGAACTGTGTTTAGAAGTTTGCCTCGCTGCCCGATGACGTAAGTTCTCGATCCAAAATA
>NC_073694.1:118004492-118096992 GCF_029784165.1 Wyeomyia smithii
ATACTGATCCAGTCTAGTGATGGCATTCGAAAAGGGACAAGACTGCTGATCTGGCATGTGGAAAGTCGTTGCGGTTCCTTGCAACACTTCCAACAGTTTTGATCCTGCCTTAATCTTGAAGAGATCCATTTTCGCTTGCTCGTTGCATTCACTAAGTTGAACGATGCTTTGAAAATATCCTTCCAGAGTTCGTAGGCTTTCCTATCGACATCAGTTTCGCCTTCTGATGGTTTGCATTCGGGAATATTTAACGAGCCAAGAGAAATACTGTTCATAGTAGCCAGTAATGACTTTTCTGGACCGGAATTGCCGTTGAGAGCAGTGTTTTTTCTAACGTCTTCGTTTTCTGTGCTTGATATCTCCAATGTATGTAATAATCTCTCTTTTTCGAAACGTATGGCAGCTAGTTCCAGTCTCATAGCTGATAGTTCCTCTAGAAGCATTTTTTTTTGTAATTTTGCTTTTGGATTTCCTGTGAAAACAAAATAAAAACTCTGTCTCGACAATCAGAGTATATGATTTTTTTTGAATTTTCTATTTTTCGATACTCAGCCTCGACAATCTGAGTCTATGAGTATTGAACTCCTAAATTTTAATTCTAACAAATGAATACGCTTTCCGATATTTTTTTTAACTCTTGAGAAACTCTGCCTCGACAATCAGAGATTTTATGGTCCGCTGCTGCGAAGGAAAAGAAGAAACGAGGGAGGGGAGAATCTGTGCACACCGCCGATTCACCCTCTCGTTGCAGATTGTTGTGCACAGACAAAATACTACTTACAGGAAACGTTTCGGATTCAAGAATAGTGTTACACTAAATCTTTATTATTATTATTATTTATTAACCACTCACTGTTTATCTCTACAATACTCTTGTCCTCTACTCTACAACCTGGTAACTGATACTTTTGCTTCATTTAATTTCTGGTGTTTTTCATCAGTCTTTATTAACTATTCAAATATGGTATATAGTATCATATCTTTATATCTATTTGGCTTGCTAGTTACTCGTTTTGGTCGTTTATCATCAAACCTAGGAGAACACTCTTCCTCAAGTTCGGTAGTTACATTACAAGCTTCAATTTCTGGCTGATCGTTTTTATCACAATGATCTTGAAGCAAATCTGATGTTTTTTTAACATCCTGTGCATTGCGTGAGAATTGGATACCTTGTTTACTCTGTAGAACAACTTTCGCGCCATCTCGGGCAACAACTGCAAATCTTTATCCAGAAAACGTAGCATCTGACTTTTTTTTCTTAGATTGTGCTACTACTACTGTATCTTCCACCTGAATGTTCGAAGCGTTAGCTCCTCTGCGCATATCAGCATACTTTTTGCTCCGAAGTCCGTTATGTCCGTGCGATCTCATGATTCTGCGTGTTGATTCTCCCAAAGGCAAGGAAAAGTGCCACGATACTTCCACCCCACCAAAAGTTCAAATGGGGTAACTCCTAGCCGAGAGAGTGGACGAACTTTATTATGAGTATGCACGTAAGACTCCAGGGCTGTTCGCCAATTGGTTTTATTTAATTTTGCCGCAGCTAAAGCCTTTTTGATTTCGCTATTTTGTCTTTCCACTACTCCATTCGATTAAGCACTCAGTGGGATGGATTTATTCACTCTGACTCCTCTATCCTCCCATGTCTTAATGAACTTATCACTCTGGAACGGCGGTCCGTTATCGCTCTGAATGACTAGAGGATAACCCCACACCTCGAATATTTTCGCTAAAGCATCGTTAGTGGAATCTGCATTTGTACTTGCCATTTCCACTACATGTATATACCTGGAGTATGTATCCACTATTACCAGAAACTCCCCTTGTCCAAAATCTTTGTCAGTGAAAAAATCAAACTGTAAAATATCCCACGGTCCTTGCGGAAGTTCTCTGCTGGTTAAAGGCAGTGGAGCATTCTTTTTCGAAAGCCTGAGGCACATCTCACATGTTTCTATGTACTTTTCAACCTCTACGCTCATTTTTGGCCACCAGAAATAGTTTCGCAAAATTCATTTTGTTGACGAAATACCTAAATGGCCACGATGAGCTAACTCAATTGCTCTCGTACGTAACTTGTAAGGCAGGATCACACGATCGTTCTTGAAAACCAGTGCTCCTAGTAGTCGTAAATGTTGGCATGACATTCGTAGGCATGCAAATCCTAATTCCAGGTACCTGATGTCATAGAATGACGAATCTCAATTTGCTTTTTGTCAACTTCAGCTTCAGTTTCAATTTCATTCCATTTTATTTCCATATTTCCTGCGTCTAAAACAAAAAGTAAATGTGCTTCCGAAGAGTCATCGAAAGATTCTGGCGGTTGACTATCGACTACTAATCTAGATAGCGCATCCGCTATATTCATCTCTCCCGGAATGCTTTCAACAGTGAAATTGTATGGCTGCAGCCTAAGTGCCCAAGCTTCTGCGCGTGACACGGCTCTTTTACCGATTCTGTGCAATCCTCCGAAAATAAATTCGTTGGACTTTGCATCCGAACGAATTTTAAAAGAAGTACTTATCAGATATGTCGAAAATCTTTCGACGCCCCATACCATAGCCAGGGCCTCTTTCTGCGTATGTGGGTATTTTTGTTCGGCTGGTGATAGAGCCTTCGACGCACATGCAATGACTCTGGGTTTGGAACTGTTGTTAAACTGTACTAGCACAGCTCCTAAGCCATGTGGAGAGGCATCGACATAGAGTTCGGTTTCGTCTGTTTGATTGTAATAGCCCAGGGTCTTTATCATTGTCTCAGGTACTCAAATTCTTGGTTCAAGTCCTCAGCCCAAACAAATTGATCCGCTCTAGCCAATGCTCTCAATCTCCATGTTTTGTCTGCTCGATGTAGGATAAATCTATCAATAAAATTGATTAGACCTAGAAAGCTTTTAACTTCATCCTGGCTCTCTGGTCTACGAAATTCGATAATGGCCTTTATTTTTTCGTTCTCCACACTCCATCCTTTACCAGACAAATTGAATCCTAAAAATGTTACGGCTTGCTTTCCTAGCATACACTTGCTTTCATTTATCTCAACGTTGTGATCCTCTAGGCGCTTCATGACCTCTTTCAAGTTCGCGTCATGCTCCTCTTTCGTTCTTCCAAAAACAAGAATGTCATCCAGATAATTTACTGTTACCTTACAGCCCGTCAGGATAAGAGTCTGCATGATCTCTTGAAAGATATCGGGAGTAAAAAAGTTTGTCAAATGACGACAGCGTTCGTCCAGTACCACATGGAAAAACGCGCTCTTGAGATCAATGGTTGAAAACCACTTTGCTCCATGCAACTCCATGAGTATAGACTCGAACGTGGGCATTTTGAACGGTGTTCTGTAGATACATTTAATAGGGTCTCTCAAATCTACAACGAGGCGAATGTCGTTCTTTCCTTTTGGTAAGACTAAGAGTGAGGAACAGTAAGACCTATCTATACCTTCTGTTACCTTTTCAATAATTCCAGATGATAGGAGCTCCGCGATTTTTTGTTGGGCCAATTTTTTATAGGCCGTAGGAATGTGTGTATAAACGTTTCTTGCTGGGGGCATTTCTGTATCGTATCGTAAGAGAACTGGCGGAACGTTGAATTTTGGAAATTCTGGTGTAGTCTGTTCGGAAATTGAATTTACAACAACAAACTCACACTTCCAAATACTCCCATAACCGCCGCTGGGCACTCTCAGTCCCACTTCTAATAGGCTATATCGAGCCGCTGTGTTAAAGCTTAATAACGACCTATTTTCATCGACAACGTAAAATTTTTCCACATATACTGGTCTGTCTTTAGAAATATATAATTTTGCAGAGAAGGTTGCGATGACATTGATCTCGGTGTGTGAAGCATAAGCGTGCAACGTCTTATCGGAAGAGTAACGTACATCAAACAGTGTACTCTGCTTTGAGTTATTCTGCGTTATTTTATCCCATTTTTTTTTTGCAACTGTATTAACTTGTGCCTCTGAATCAATAAAAAAGATAACGCGTGTTCCTGCCATGTGCGCTACCACGAAAGCATCATCCTCCGTCGGAAAATCGAAAGTGTGAATATGGTTTTCCATACTCTTCTTCACATTTTCCGTTGAACCTTGCACCTGCAAATATTCCTGGTATTAATTATAATTTTTGAATCGACAACTGAGAAACTTGTGGTAATAAAAGCAAAGGTCTACCCTATCTCATATTTTGAAACACATACCAACTAATTAATCTCTTTAGTTTGTGCAAAATTTGATTAAATCATAAAGTAGAACAGAAGCAGAAGCAACAAATCATCAGATTCGCCCAATTCGCTCTATTAGTGTTTATTTATTTGATAATTTTTTTGATAATTTTGTTTTATCATTATTTTTATACTATTTTTTTCAGAGAAAAATCTTACAACCAAAAGCGAATCAACATACGGATTAAAATTTCGGTTTCTCGAACACGCTTTGACTTTAGCTAGAAGAACTGAGAGTTGTGGTACTCTTATTAGGATTCAATTGTGTTTTTTTGGAACAAAACGAATATTATTGGGCCTTAACTTAAATATTTCTTTTTATTGATATCTAATGCAACAAATTCATTCAATATGAGATAAGGTATTTCTTCGCTTATATTTATACCACTTCAGCGTTGTCTTTTACCTGTTACTGTTTATCTCTACAATACTCTTGTCCTCTACTCTACAACCTGGTAACTGATACTTTTGCTTCATTTAATTTCTGGTGTTTTTCATCAGTCTTTATTAACTATTCAAATATGGTATATAGTATCATATCTTTATATCTATTTGGCTTGCTAGTTACTCGTTTTGGTCGTTTATCATCAAACCTAGGAGAACACTCTTCCTCAAGTTCGGTAGTTACATTACAAGCTTCAATTTCTGGCTGATCGTTTTTATCACAATGATCTTGAAGCAAATCTGATGTTTTTTTTAACATCCTGTGCATTGCGTGAGAATTGGATACCTTGTTTACTCTGTAGAACAACTTTCGCGCCATCTCGGGCAACAACTGCAAATCTTTCTCCAGAAAACGTAGCATCTGACTTTTTTTTCTTAGATTGTGCTACTACTACTGTATCTTCCACCTGAATGTTCGAAGCCTTAGCTCCTCTGCGCATATCAGCATACTTTTTGCTCCGAAGTCCGTTATGTCCGTGCGATCTAATGATTCTGCGTGTTGATTCTCCCAAAGGCAAGGAAAAGTGCCACGATACTTCCACCCCACCAAAAGTTCAAATGGGGTAACTCCTAGCCGAGAGAGTGGACGAACTTTATTATGAGTATGCACGTAAGACTCCAGGGCTGTTCGCCAATTGGTTTTATTTAATTTTGCCGCAGCTAAAGCCTTTTTGATTTCGCTATTTTGTCTTTCCACTACTCCATTCGATTAAGCACTCAGTGGGATGGATTTATTCACTCTGACTCCTCTATCCTCCCATGTCTTAATGAACTTATCACTCTGGAACGGCGGTCCGTTATCGCTCTGAATGACTAGAGGATAACCCCACACCTCGAATATTTTCGCTAAAGCATCGTTAGTGGAATCTGCATTTGTACTTGCCATTTCCACTACATGTATATACCTGGAGTATGTATCCACTATTACCAGAAACTCCCCTTGTCCAAAATCTTTGTCAGTGAAAAAATCAAACTGTAAAATATCCCACGGTCCTTGCGGAAGTTCTCTGCTGGTTAAAGGCAGTGGAGCATTCTTTTTCGAAAGCCTGAGGCACGTCTCACATGTTTCTATGTACTTTTCAACCTCTACGCTCATTTTTGGCCACCAGAAATAGTTTCGCAAAATTCATTTTGTTGACGAAATACCTAAATGGCCACGATGAGCTAACTCAATTGCTCTCGTACGTAACTTGTAAGGCAGGATCACACGATCGTTCTTGAAAACCAGTGCTCCTAGTAGTCGTAAATGTTGGCATGACATTCGTAGGCATGCAAATCCTAATTCCAGGTACCTGATGTCATAGAATGACGAATCTCAATTTGCTCTTTGTCAACTTCAGCTTCAGTTTCAATTTCATTCCATTTTATTTCCATATTTCCTGCGTCTAAAACAAAAAGTAAATGTGCTTCCGAAGAGTCATCGAAAGATTCTGGCGGTTGACTATCGACTACTAATCTAGATAGCGCATCCGCTATATTCATCTCTCCCGGAATGCTTTCAACAGTGAAATTGTATGGCTGCAGCCTAAGTGCCCAAGCTTCTGCGCGTGACACGGCTCTTTTACCGATTCTGTGCATTCCTCCGAAAATAAATTCGTTGGACTTTGCATCCGAACGAATTTTAAAAGAAGTACTTATCAGATATGTCGAAAATCTTTCGACGCCCCATACCATAGCCAGGGCCTCTTTCTGCGTATGTGGGTATTTTTGTTCGGCTGGTGATAGAGCCTTCGACGCACATGCAATGACTCTGGGTTTGGAACTGTTGTTAAACTGTACTAACACAGCTCCCAAGCCATGTGGAGAGGCATCGACATAGAGTTCGGTTTCGTCTGTTTGATTGTAATAGCCCAGGGTCTTTATCATTGTCTCAGGTACTCAAATTCTTGGTTCAAGTCCTCAGCCCAAACAGATTGATCCGCTCTAGCCAATGCTCTCAATCTCCATGTTTTGTCTGCTCGATGTAGGATAAATCTATCAATAAAATTGATTAGACCTAGAAAGCTTTTAACTTCATCCTGGCTCTCTGGTCTACGAAATTCGATAATGGCCTTTATTTTTTCGTTCTCCACACTCCATCCTTTACCAGACAAATTGAATCCTAAAAATGTTACGGCTTGCTTTCCTAGCATACACTTGCTTTCATTTATCTCAACGTTGTGATCCTCTAGGCGCTTCATGACCTCTTTCAAGTTCGCGTCATGCTCCTCTTTCGTTCTTCCAAAAACAAGAATGTCATCCAGATAATTTACTGTTACCTTACAGCCCGTCAGGATAAGAGTCTGCATGATCTCTTGAAAGATATCGGGAGTAAAAAGTTTGTCAAATGACGACAGGGTTCGTCCAGTACCACATGGAAAAACGCGCTCTTGAGATCAATGGTTGAAAACCACTTTGCTCCATGCAACTCCATGAGTATAGACTCGAACGTGGGCATTTTGAACGGTGTTCTGTAGATACATTTAATAGGGTCTCTCAAATCTACAACGAGGCGAATGTCGTTCTTTCCTTTTGGTACGACTAAGAGTGAGGAACAGTAAGACCTATCTATACCTTCTGTTACCTTTTCAATAATTCCAGATGATAGGAGCTCCGCGATTTTTTGTTGGGCCAATTTTTTATAGGCCGTAGGAATGTGTGTATAAACGTTTCTTGCTGGGGGCATTTCTGTATCGTATCGTAAGAGAACTGGCGGAACGTTGAATTTTGGAAATTCTGGTGTAGTCTGTTCGGAAATTGAATTTACAACAACAAACTCACACTTCCAAATACTCCCATAACCGCCGCTGGGCACTCTCAGTCCCACTTCTAATAGGCTATATCGAGCCGCTGTGTTAAAGCTTAATAACGACCTATTTTCATCGACAACGTAAAATTTTTCCACATATACTGGTCTGTCTTTAGAAATATATAATTTTGCAGAGAAGGTTGCGATGACATTGATCTCGGTGTGTGAAGCATAAGCGTGCAACGTCTTATCGGAAGAGTAACGTACATCAAACAGTGTACTCTGCTTTGAGTTATTCTGCGTTATTTTATCCCATTTTTTTTTTGCAACTGTATTAACTTGTGCCCCTAAATCAATAAAAAAGATAACGCGTGTTCCTGCCATGTGCGCTACCACGAAAGCATCATCCTCCGTCGGAAAATCGAAAGTGTGAATATGGTTTTCCATACTCTTCTTCACATTTTCCGTTGAACCTTGCACCTGCAAATATTCCTGGTATTAATTATACTTTTTTGAATCGACAACTGAGAAACTTGTGGTAATAAAAGCAAAGGTCTACCCTATCTCATATTTTGAAACACATACCAACTAATTAATCTCTTTAGTTTGTGCAAAATTTGATTAAATCATAAAGTAGAACAGAAGCAGAAGCAACAAATCATCAGATTCGCCCAATTCGCTCTATTAGTGTTAATTTATTTGATTATTTTTTTTGATAATTTTGTTTTATCATTATTTTTATACTATTTTTTTTAGAGAAAAATCTCACAACCAAAAGCGAATCAACATACGGATTAAAATTTCGGTTTCTCGAACACGCTTTGACTTTAGCTAGAAGAACTGAGAGTTGTGGTACTCTTATTAGGATTCAATTGTGTTTTTTCGGAACAAAACGAATATTATTGGGCCTTAACTTAAATATTTCTTTTTATTGATATCTAATGCAACAAATTCATTCAATATGAGATAAGGTATTTCTTCGCTTATATTTATACCACTTCAGCGTTGTCTTTTACCTGTTCGTCCTCTTCTTCACCGTTTTGTTTAATCGCTGCCATTTTCACTTTAGGTTCTTCTTCATCTGGATTGTTATGGGGACGCTTCTGCCCAATTCCAAATCGAGACGTGATTGTACATGTGCGAGCCAAATGTCCTCGCCGGTTGCAATTATGACACACTCTTTCAATGTTGGGGCAGTTAAACGCCTCATGATATATACTGGCGCACAGCCAGCAGGTGCTCCGAGCAGATCTATGAGGCTGATATTGTCCCCTACGGAATCCTCTTCCACGCTGAAGACCTCTGAATTTATTTCCTGCACCACGTCGAAATCTAACTTCTGTATCTGTGCTTTGCGACACCATTGATATTGTCGCAGTAGTTTGGCAATTCAGTTTCTGATACTCTTGCTCGTTAGTTAATTCCATTTCTCGATCACGCACCTTAGCAATAAGACAGTTCATGTCCCCTCGATCGACCCAATTTCTGTGAGCCAAAACGCGCATACGGCTATCGCTCGTTCCTTTGATGATAGTGCGCGCAATTGCTTCCATTTCTTCATCATCTTTATAATAGAAATGGTCGGGTTTCGGGTTTGAAAACCCGAAACCCGAACCCGACCCGTACCCGACGGGTGCGGGTTGGGTTCGGGTTTGAAAATTTTTAAAAGTGTCGGGTTCGGGTTTTGTGAAAAAAATATTTTAGGGCTCGGGTCGGGTTCGGGTTTGAAAATGTCGGGTTCAGGTCGGGTTTGGGTATGAAAACCCGAAACCCGACTATAAAATCTATGAAATCTCGGGTTCGGGTCGGGTTCGGGTTTCACAATTTCGGGTTCCGGTCGGGTTCGGGTTTCAATGAAATAAAATTTTCGGGTTCGGGTCGGGTTCGGGTTTGAACGAATAAAAAAGTTTCGGGTTTGGGTCGGGTTCGGGTTTTAACCGAAAAAAAAATTCGGGTTCGGGTCGGGTACGGGTTTGAAAAACATCAAACCCGACCATCTCTTCTTTATAATCGCACAGTTTTGCAGCAGCTGCAACTCGTCGTACATACGACATATTCGATTCTTCGGTGAGCTGAACTGTGTTTAGAAGTTTGCCTCGCTGCCCGATGACGTAAGTTCTCGATCCAAAATACTGATCCAGTCTAGTGATGGCATTCGAAAAGGGACAAGACTGCTGATCTGGCATGTGGAAAGTCGTTGCGGTTCCTTGCAACACTTCCAACAGTTTTGATCCTGCCTTAATCTTGAAGAGATCCATTTTCGCTTGCTCGTTGCATTCACTAAGTTGAACGATGCTTTGAAAATATCCTTCCAGAGTTCGTAGGCTTTCCTATCGACATCAGTTTCGCCTTCTGATGGTTTGCATTCGGGAATATTTAACGAGCCAAGAGAAATACTGTTCATAGTAGCCAGTAATGACTTTTCTGGACCGGAATTGCCGTTGAGAGCAGTGTTTTTTCTAACGTCTTCGTTTTCTGTGCTTGATATCTCCAATGTATGTAATAATCTCTCTTTTTCGAAACGTATGGCAGCTAGTTCCAGTCTCATAGCTGATAGTTCCTCTAGAAGCATTTTTTTTTGTAATTTTGCTTTTGGATTTCCTGTGAAAACAAAATAAAAACTCTGTCTCGACAATCAGAGTATATGATTTTTTTTGAATTTTCTATTTTTCGATACTCAGCCTCGACAATCTGAGTCTATGAGTATTGAACTCCTAAATTTTAATTCTAACAAATGAATACGCTTTCCGATATTTTTTTTAACTCTTGAGAAACTCTGCCTCGACAATCAGAGATTTTATGGTCCGCTGCTGCGAAGGAAAAGAAGAAACGAGGGAGGGGAGAATCTGTGCACACCGCCGATTCACCCTCTCGTTGCAGATTGTTGTGCACAGACAAAATACTACTTACAGGAAACGTTTCGGATTCAAGAATAGTGTTACACTAAATCTTTATTATTATTATTATTTATTAACCACTCACTGTTTATCTCTACAATACTCTTGTCCTCTACTCTACAACCTGGTAACTGATACTTTTGCTTCATTTAATTTCTGGTGTTTTTCATCAGTCTTTATTAACTATTCAAATATGGTATATAGTATCATATCTTTATATCTATTTGGCTTGCTAGTTACTCGTTTTGGTCGTTTATCATCAAACCTAGGAGAACACTCTTCCTCAAGTTCGGTAGTTACATTACAAGCTTCAATTTCTGGCTGATCGTTTTTATCACAATGATCTTGAAGCAAATCTGATGTTTTTTTAACATCCTGTGCATTGCGTGAGAATTGGATACCTTGTTTACTCTGTAGAACAACTTTCGCGCCATCTCGGGCAACAACTGCAAATCTTTATCCAGAAAACGTAGCATCTGACTTTTTTTTCTTAGATTGTGCTACTACTACTGTATCTTCCACCTGAATGTTCGAAGCGTTAGCTCCTCTGCGCATATCAGCATACTTTTTGCTCCGAAGTCCGTTATGTCCGTGCGATCTCATGATTCTGCGTGTTGATTCTCCCAAAGGCAAGGAAAAGTGCCACGATACTTCCACCCCACCAAAAGTTCAAATGGGGTAACTCCTAGCCGAGAGAGTGGACGAACTTTATTATGAGTATGCACGTAAGACTCCAGGGCTGTTCGCCAATTGGTTTTATTTAATTTTGCCGCAGCTAAAGCCTTTTTGATTTCGCTATTTTGTCTTTCCACTACTCCATTCGATTAAGCACTCAGTGGGATGGATTTATTCACTCTGACTCCTCTATCCTCCCATGTCTTAATGAACTTATCACTCTGGAACGGCGGTCCGTTATCGCTCTGAATGACTAGAGGATAACCCCACACCTCGAATATTTTCGCTAAAGCATCGTTAGTGGAATCTGCATTTGTACTTGCCATTTCCACTACATGTATATACCTGGAGTATGTATCCACTATTACCAGAAACTCCCCTTGTCCAAAATCTTTGTCAGTGAAAAAATCAAACTGTAAAATATCCCACGGTCCTTGCGGAAGTTCTCTGCTGGTTAAAGGCAGTGGAGCATTCTTTTTCGAAAGCCTGAGGCACGTCTCACATGTTTCTATGTACTTTTCAACCTCTACGCTCATTTTTGGCCACCAGAAATAGTTTCGCAAAATTCATTTTGTTGACGAAATACCTAAATGGCCACGATGAGCTAACTCAATTGCTCTCGTACGTAACTTGTAAGGCAGGATCACACGATCGTTCTTGAAAACCAGTGCTCCTAGTAGTCGTAAATGTTGGCATGACATTCGTAGGCATGCAAATCCTAATTCCAGGTACCTGATGTCATAGAATGACGAATCTCAATTTGCTTTTTGTCAACTTCAGCTTCAGTTTCAATTTCATTCCATTTTATTTCCATATTTCCTGCGTCTAAAACAAAAAGTAAATGTGCTTCCGAAGAGTCATCGAAAGATTCTGGCGGTTGACTATCGACTACTAATCTAGATAGCGCATCCGCTATATTCATCTCTCCCGGAATGCTTTCAACAGTGAAATTGTATGGCTGCAGCCTAAGTGCCCAAGCTTCTGCGCGTGACACGGCTCTTTTACCGATTCTGTGCAATCCTCCGAAAATAAATTCGTTGGACTTTGCATCCGAACGAATTTTAAAAGAAGTACTTATCAGATATGTCGAAAATCTTTCGACGCCCCATACCATAGCCAGGGCCTCTTTCTGCGTATGTGGGTATTTTTGTTCGGCTGGTGATAGAGCCTTCGACGCACATGCAATGACTCTGGGTTTGGAACTGTTGTTAAACTGTACTAGCACAGCTCCTAAGCCATGTGGAGAGGCATCGACATAGAGTTCGGTTTCGTCTGTTTGATTGTAATAGCCCAGGGTCTTTATCATTGTCTCAGGTACTCAAATTCTTGGTTCAAGTCCTCAGCCCAAACAAATTGATCCGCTCTAGCCAATGCTCTCAATCTCCATGTTTTGTCTGCTCGATGTAGGATAAATCTATCAATAAAATTGATTAGACCTAGAAAGCTTTTAACTTCATCCTGGCTCTCTGGTCTACGAAATTCGATAATGGCCTTTATTTTTTCGTTCTCCACACTCCATCCTTTACCAGACAAATTGAATCCTAAAAATGTTACGGCTTGCTTTCCTAGCATACACTTGCTTTCATTTATCTCAACGTTGTGATCCTCTAGGCGCTTCATGACCTCTTTCAAGTTCGCGTCATGCTCCTCTTTCGTTCTTCCAAAAACAAGAATGTCATCCAGATAATTTACTGTTACCTTACAGCCCGTCAGGATAAGAGTCTGCATGATCTCTTGAAAGATATCGGGAGTAAAAAAGTTTGTCAAATGACGACAGCGTTCGTCCAGTACCACATGGAAAAACGCGCTCTTGAGATCAATGGTTGAAAACCACTTTGCTCCATGCAACTCCATGAGTATAGACTCGAACGTGGGCATTTTGAACGGTGTTCTGTAGATACATTTAATAGGGTCTCTCAAATCTACAACGAGGCGAATGTCGTTCTTTCCTTTTGGTAAGACTAAGAGTGAGGAACAGTAAGACCTATCTATACCTTCTGTTACCTTTTCAATAATTCCAGATGATAGGAGCTCCGCGATTTTTTGTTGGGCCAATTTTTTATAGGCCGTAGGAATGTGTGTATAAACGTTTCTTGCTGGGGGCATTTCTGTATCGTATCGTAAGAGAACTGGCGGAACGTTGAATTTTGGAAATTCTGGTGTAGTCTGTTCGGAAATTGAATTTACAACAACAAACTCACACTTCCAAATACTCCCATAACCGCCGCTGGGCACTCTCAGTCCCACTTCTAATAGGCTATATCGAGCCGCTGTGTTAAAGCTTAATAACGACCTATTTTCATCGACAACGTAAAATTTTTCCACATATACTGGTCTGTCTTTAGAAATATATAATTTTGCAGAGAAGGTTGCGATGACATTGATCTCGGTGTGTGAAGCATAAGCGTGCAACGTCTTATCGGAAGAGTAACGTACATCAAACAGTGTACTCTGCTTTGAGTTATTCTGCGTTATTTTATCCCATTTTTTTTTGCAACTGTATTAACTTGTGCCCCTGAATCAATAAAAAAGATAACGCGTGTTCCTGCCATGTGCGCTACCACGAAAGCATCATCCTCCGTCGGAAAATCGAAAGTGTGAATATGGTTTTCCATACTCTTCTTCACATTCTCCGTTGAACCTTGCACCTGCAAATATTCCTGGTATTAATTATACTTTTTTGAATCGACAACTGAGAAACTTGTGGTAATAAAAGCAAAGGTCTACCCTATCTCATATTTTGAAACACATACCAACTAATTAATCTCTTTAGTTTGTGCAAAATTTGATTAAATCATAAAGTAGAACAGAAGCAGAAGCAACAAATCATCAGATTCGCCCAATTCGCTCTATTAGTGTTTATTTATTTGATTATTTTTTTGATAATTTTGTTTTATCATTATTTTTATGCTATTTTTTTTTAGAGAAAAATCTTACAACCAAAAGCGAATCAACATACGGATTAAAATTTCGGTTTCTCGAACACGCTTTGACTTTAGCTAGAAGAACTGAGAGTTGTGGTACTCTTATTAGGATTCAATTGTGTTTTTTTGGAACAAAACGAATATTATTGGGCCTTAACTTAAATATTTTTTTTTATTGATATCTAATGCAACAAATTCATTCAATATGAGATAAGGTATTTCTTCGCTTATATTTATACCACTTCAGCGTTGTCTTTTACCTGTTCGTCCTCTTCTTCACCGTTTTGTTTAATCGCTGCCATTTTCACTTTAGGTTCTTCTTCATCTGGATTGTTATGGGGACGCTTCTGCCCAATTCCAAATCGAGACGTGATTGTACATGTGCGAGCCAAATGTCCTCGCCGGTTGCAATTATGACACACTCTTTCAATGTTGGGGCAGTTAAACGCCTCATGATATATACTGGCGCACAGCCAGCAGGTGCTCCGAGCAGATCTATGAGGCTGATATTGTCCCCTACGGAATCCTCTTCCACGCTGAAGACCTCTGAATTTATTTCCTGCACTACGTCGAAATCTAACTTCTGTATCTGTGCTTTGCGACACCATTGATATTGTCGCAGTAGTTTGGCAATTCAGTTTCTGATACTCTTGCTCGTTAGTTAATTCCATTTCTCGATCACGCACCTTAGCAATAAGACAGTTCATGTCCCCTCGATCGACCCAATTTCTGTGAGCCAAAACGCGCATACGGCTATCGCTCGTTCCTTTGATGATAGTGCGCGCAATTGCTTCCATTTCAGTTCGCTTTTGTCGTCAGTGGTGAGCAGACGTGCGTTAGAATCTTCTGATCAAAGCGAGTTTTCAACCTCTTTGTCTCTTTATAATTGGTAAGCGAACTATTGTTCTACACACTGTGAATCTTTTGTGAAGAAGTACGGACAGAATCTAAAGCGTTCACCACAGAACGTACCGAAAGGAAGGTTAGTGGTTGGTACCCAAGAATCTACGCGATTTACCTGATGGCCTCCGGGTTTACCCCGGGGCTGATGGAGGCTACAATCCCTCCGGACCTGAATGCTGCAACAAAATGGTCGAACACAACTACAATAGGCTCCAGAACAGTAGATGGAAGCGTGGCTAACAGGCGTTTGCCGGAATGGATGGATCCGAACAACGGTGAATTGACAATCCTGTCCATGAAAGCGACAAAAGGCGAACTTCCCGACAATCCGTTTTTGATCAAGAATCAGTAGAATTAGTGGCCGGTCACATTGAAGACGCCAGACCTGAAACTCGAGGATCACGCTATATTCTCAAGGTCAGACAAACCAAGCAAGTTAAAACCCTGTTGGAACTTACGAAGCTAATTGACGGTACGGAGGTGGTTGTCGAATTCCATCAAACGCTTAATATCCAAAAGTGTATCGTAACATGTTCTTATGGTATAAAGATGGCCGATGATGAATTGTTAGAAGAGCTCCGTCCACAACGTGTTCTCGAAATTAAACGATTCACTACATGGGATAAAAAGAAAAACACCAGGATTCCAACTCCTACAATGATCGTTACATTCCAGGGAACCACTATTCCTCAGTTTGTTTACTTTGGTTACGTAAGAGCTAAGACAAGGCCGTATTACCCATCTCCATTGCAATGTGGTAATTGTCATCGATTCGGGCATACCAAACGCAATTGTCAAGCTAAATCTATATGTCCGATATGCTCACAAGAGCATGAACAAGCAGTGCCTTGTTCTGCTGACGCTCATTGCGTAAATTGCAATGGCGCGCATAGCGCACGAGCGAGGGATTGTGCGATCAAAATGGCAGAAACCGCGATCGTTCACATCAAAGTCGATGAAGATGTGTCATTTGCAGAAGCTCGAAGGAGATATGAAGCTCAACAGAAAATAGCTCCCGCAGAAAACAATAGGGTTCAACACCGTTTTGAATTGGCCAAAAATTCGATGTACACCGATATGATGAAGAAGTCAGAAGCAAAGGACGAAGAAATAACAAAACTACGTGGTTTACTTGAAAGGATGATTAGGGAGGTAGCAGAGTTAAAAAAATTCAAAACAGCCGCATCGATCTCCAACAAGCCCGAAGCAACCGTACAGCAGAACTCAAACCTTGACGCAGCTTTAATACCGCGTATGGAAGTCGACAACAAGACGGACGCCAAATCAATGAAACGCCGACAAGACAACTCAACACCATCTTCACCGAGAATGTTATCACCACCCCAGAAGAAATACGTAGAAAACAGTAAGAATCATGACGATGGTAAGTTCCCCTCACCACCCCCTAGCAGCAGTGTCGTTTATTCTCGTACAGGCGTCTCTCCAACCCTTAAGGATCAATCTGTATAAGTGAACACACCCGATTCGTAAACCTGCAGTAAGTCTGCCAATATATTCACTTTAGCATTACATTCGCATCAGCTTCTAGTTTCAATACAAAGAATACTGTGAACAATAGTTTTAAAAACAGCAAAGCTACAGGTAGACTTACACAATCTCACTGTGATTTATCAACAAAACCAATATCGTTAGCGTTACAGTGGAATGTAAGAGGTTACCGTGCTAGAAGAGCGGAGCTTTCGTGCTTAGTACTTAAATATAAACCCTATGTCATTTGTTTACAAGAAACAATTTGCCCGTCAAATTGCCCAAGCTTTTCTCCCGATTATTCGTACATGTGCTCCCCACCCAATCAAGTTACCGGTTGGGGTGGTGTATCGGTCGCAGTGCTTAAAGATTTGCCCTTCACAAGAATTCAATTACGAACGTCTTTACAAGCAATCGCCGTAACCGTTGAATTGCCAACTCGAAGAACTTATGTATCTTTGTATATTCCCCCTTCGCATGAAAATAATGGTTTGGAAGAAGAGTTATTCCAATTAGTAGATCAGCTCCCACGGCCTTTCACAATAATGGGCGATCTCAACGCCCATTCAGAGATTTGGGGTGGTAGTGTGACCGATTTTCGCGGCAAAATAGTTATCAGAGCAGTAGATAAATATTGTTTGGATATTTTGAACGATGGTTCCTCTACCTTTCTCAGTTTGGCTAATGGCGCAGAGTCTGCAGTAGATTTGTGTGTAGGTATACCTATATCCTGGGTATAACCTACCAGGACTTTCTCCAGAAAACCCTGTACGCGCAGCTGGCGCGGAATTAAAACGCCAGATTAGAGCTGATGATAATTAATTAACTTTTATTCTGTACATCACTGCTTAAATATACCCTGCAGGTAACTCAGAGTGAGAGGCTTTTCTCCACTCTCGGTTTACCATTTACCTTAAGCTCTTATCTTATAATCTAGTACCGCATGTACGATAGAACGCATGCGAGAGCATCAACACCGTTGAACCGGCGACTTCTGTTTTGTTTACAACACAAAACTTGTTTATTTTATTCGAGTTTGTTTGCCTGTAGCACAGCAGAAGGCTGCGCGAAGTTCTTTGCCGCCTATTGCATAAACTGTTGATACCTAGTATGTTGACAGAGCCGTACGCGGTCCTCTGTCAAGGAAACCAAATGTTTCGCCAACGTTTGCTTAGCAGAACCGTTCGCGGTCTTTCTTCAGAATCTTTCCTGCTTTCTTTACAAATGATCTTGTTTTAGGGGACAACGGCAGGCGGCCGTGTCCTGGTTCTACACTCTACCTGTTTTTCATTTCTTACAACGGAAGGTTTACTGTCTTTCAGACTAAGCTAAAATGTACCGTATCACAAAATTCTGCGTGACGGAACATAAGGTATTTTCTGCGCGGGGTGTGACGTCACATCTGCCACCCCGCCTAGTTGGCCATTATCTAGAAGAGATAATGGTCACATGGTCTGCTCTGTTCTGATGGCCGATAGGTGTGTTTTTCATAACAAATATTTTTCGCGTTTTTATGCTACTATATACATATTCGTTTTCATGATATTCCTTCTTCCCTTTGCACGTAAAATTCAATTAATTACAATAGTGATACATATCATTTCTACATAAATTAACGTTTTCAGACATGGATTTTCTTCATAACAAATTGACAAGTGTTCGCTCGCCTGGTGCGCTGCGCCTTGTAGATATCCGCTGCTTGGCTGTCGGATTCGAGCGACGGGTTACAGGGGGTTTGAAACGGAAGGGTGCGTCTGGCAGTAGAGGTTCTCATCGGTTGTTTGTGATGTCATCCTCGCGAACTCATCTTTAAGGCTTCATCGGGTTATTCGCAATAGTTCAATGGTTATCATTGCACTTTAATTTAAGGCTGCAGTTCAGCTGGTTGTTTTACGATTGTTCAGAGTGTGTTGTTGAACTTTAATGTTGGGTTAGCCGTGTCCCTTTGACATAGATCGGCTGTATTTTTGTTTGGCTGATAGTATTGTTACGCGCCGTGTGGCGAAAAGATTTGCGATTGCCACTGGCTCTGTTGCATAATGCAGTCACTTGGTTTATCATCTTTAACTGTCTGCGCGGGGTGTCCAATTACCCGCTAGCATGTGTGCACATTTTCAAGGCGTAGTGCGTAAAGACCATAGTTGATTAAACACGAGCAAAATTTTATAGCGTCATTTTGCTTGTTTGGCTTTGACCTCGAGTCCTCATTTGTGGAAGTCAATAACTCTCAATGAGTAATATATATTTGGAACAAATTATTACGCCCTTCGCTGTGTAGTTTGCTGTATTCGTCTTCGCGCTGAAGTCTCGATTCTGGCTTGAGCCGCATTGATTGAGTTCTGTTGCACATCTGACCTCTTCAGGGATCAAAAACTGGATACTGCTCGTCTCCTCTTGGTAATAACGTTTGGCTTTACCTCCATCTCGACCATAGACACCCGCCGTTCAACTCCCCTCACAACCGTCTGCTTCCCTTTTCGAGTCATACTGGGCATTATGGTATGCCCCCATCTCAGCATCCGTTGTAATCACCTTGGTCGTCTTCGATGATCGGGAACTCGTCTCGTTGTCAATTCTTAGATGCTAGTTGCCCTACTTAGCAAGTGGTGCATTTATTTTTTTGCCATTCTTTCATCAATTTTTTTTTTTTCGTTAATTTTTTCCACTTGCTGTTTAAAATTAATTTCACACGCGTACGGGATCTTATGTTCTATTATATCTTCTAATCTTCTACTTAAACACTATGCCCGTTTTTCTTTTTCTTCGGTTAACATAATTTTTCTTTTCCTACTAAAGTGTACAATATATTTTTCTCTTGATTATATCGGATGCTATTGGTTAATCAACGTCTACATTATTCATTCTCAACGAATTTTTACTTCACAATTATTTTTTTTCACTTGAACTCAATCCGATTTACAAAAAAAAAATCTTTTTCTAATTCTTGTGCGTTTTTTTTCTTTGTCAACCTCTGTTGCCCGTCGTGGCTCTTTTTCTTTTCATTAAAACATTTCTCTTTCTCATAGCAACTTTTTCTTTTCTTTTATCGGATTTACAATTATTTTATCCGATTTACAAAAACTCTGTAGGCCACTTTAATTATGATACTGCTGTCTCAGTCCGTCATACTTACGTTCTACTTACACTTCGCCTAATATGCAGTAGACTGCATAATACCTCTCCCCCTACCCTTCGAAGGTACGTCTACCTGTTGCTAGTGATTCCTGAAAGATAAGAAGGTTAGGAAATAAAAGAAAAAATTTCGCACTTCCATTCATACTGGGTTGACTACTCCCTTGTCCGTTCACCTGATACGCATTCATCTCAATCGTTCCGGGTAGTCACTCCCGTTGTTTCCACTCGCCCAATCTTAACCTACAATAGATAGGTTGAATCTTTTAACGTCAGTAGGCCCCTCGTCTGGAAGGTTTAGCCTTCTTGTCCAAAGTCTCTTCTAGTTTTATTGTCGTTCGTTATTTAGGTCATCTCCAATACTTCATTAATCGGTTTTCTTCTCTCATTTGGCCATTAGCCATTTTTAATTAATCAAACCCCGTTCTCATATTCACTATATATTTTTCCCATGTTAACATTTGCATTTTTACAAACAAATGCTGTTCTAAATTCTTTTAACTCCTTACAATCGCCCTCATTGTTACTTCCCGTCCGTCTTTTATCGGGCCATTGGCCATTTTTTTCCTACGTCTGCCTCGCACTAACGGGGTCATCTGTACTCTGTCAATCTATCCCATGTAAATTCGCATTTTATGTAAAAGCGTTCCCTGTGTATTATTTACTTCTGTTTTCTGTGTTCCCACACGATAGGTTATTTTTTTTGTCTATAAATTCAACCACGTCTTTCCCCAAGTAAACGTCACGCCCTTTTGACACTTGTCCATCAAAGGCTTTCCATAATATCGGCGACTATTCATATTTCTTCACGTCATTTTATTTCAGTATACTTTTTCATACAGCTTTAGGTGCTTGCTACTATAACCTATTTTATTTCATTTTATTTTATAACATAGTGTAAGTTCGTATAATCAGTCATAATATCGTTTAAGTCGGTTATTATGAACTTTCTCTAAACGGTTTCCGTTTTTGATTACTGTGGTCATTTCACTTGGGAATTCCACTACTTCATAAGGTCCTCTCCACATATTCTGGAGCTTTTGACCTGATCCTGTCGGGACTGATTTCACTAAAACTAAATCGCCATACATGGGCTGCCATTCATTTGCCTTTCTGTCATAAACTTGCTTGCGCTTTTCTTTTGAATCCTTTAGGTTGGCCTTCGCGTTCGCGTGGAGGTCAAAAAATATTTTTTTCATCTCTTGTGTATATGTTTCATATGTCAAATTGTCCACTCCATTCCGCTTGTAAATGGAGGTGGGAATGCGTGCTGTACGTCCATACAACAATTCGAAAGGGGTGTACCCCGTTGATGAGTTTACTGAAGTATTATACTGAAACGTAAAAAATGGGAGTAAGTTATCCCACGTGTGCGGTTTTCCGCCAATGAATTGCCTTAGGTAAGTTTTTAACTCCCGATTAGATCTTTCCACCAAATTTGCTTGTGGGTGGTACGGACTCGTCGTTATTTTCTTAATTTTCAAAATTTTGCACACATCTTTCATGAGTGTGCTTACAAAATTCGCACCGTTATCTGTAACTAACTCCAACGGTACGCCAAATTTGCAAATATAATTCTCTACAAAAGTCCTCGCTACCGTCTGGCTTTCTTGGTTTTCCATAGGTGCGACAGTTAAATATCTAGTTAGGTCGTCCTGCATGACCAGACCATAACGATTTCCTAAGTCGGATTCGGGTAACACTACTATATCCATGTATAATTTCTCGAATGGCTCCGATGCGGTTGTGGTGATCTGCATCGGTATCTTGTTTGATCTTCCAATTTTGTTCTTTTGGCAGGAATCACACTGCCGAACGTAGTTCTCGATATCCCGTTTCATCGTAGCCCACGTAAAAAGTGTGCCAATTCTTTGGCGCATTCGTCGCGCTCCTACGTGCCCTCCTAAGGGTGCATCGTGAAATTCCTTTAAAATTGTTTTCACTTGATCTGGCGCAATTACTGTACGCTCGCTATTAGCATAATATAATACTATTTGTTTTTCTTGCTTACCAGCTAGGAACTGAATCATTTGCAGAACTTCCTGTTGCTTGATTTTTCTGAATGATATTAGGTGAATGACCCCGGCTGCCTTTACTGCCGTGGGGCTCTTATTGAAGCTATCTAAAAATTGTGAAAAAAATTTCCGGCAATCGATTAATGAACTTTCGCTGCCGTCTACTATGAAACCGCCTACCTTCTTGTCTTTAAATTTGAGTACACCATCCTCTACGTAGTCTTTCAGTCCTTGTGACAGCTGATACAGTGTCTGAAGTTCTCTGTACGCCGTCCGACTGTTCAAAATGACAAGACGAGCTTCGATATTCCTCTCGTCCAATATTGTCTTCGAGACTTCCACCGTCTCACTTGGTATCAGGTCATTTGATAATGCCTGTGAAAAGTCATCATATGAAATGTTGACGAGTTGTTGCTCATCCTCGTCCTCAGCGATGTCCGCAATGTCTATTGCACTCAAATCTTGTATTGTGCCGTTCAAATCATCCGAAGCGTTCTTCTGCTGCTCTAGCAGGCGTTTCTGCTGGCGCGTAATCATGGCTATCTGCCTGTGGGGTGAACTTTCTTGCCCCTGACACGTCCCATCTGATAAACGTGACAAAAAATCGGCGACCATATTTTCGCTACCTTGTTTATACCTGATGCTGCATTCCAACCCCTGCAACTTTAGTCTCAATCTTGTCAGCGTTGGAGATGTCTCTTTGAGCCTCCAAATAGCTATAAGTGGTCTGTGGTTCGTGTAAATGATAAACTTTTGACCAAAAATGTAATGTTTGAAATATTCTATGGCCCATACAATCGCCAATAGTTCCTTTTCTATGATATGATATCTGGTCTCTGCACCTACAAGTGCACGACTCGCGAACGCGATCGGCCGGTGCATGGATTTTTCATTCGACAGGACGGCTCCAATAGCATAATTGCTAGCGTCTGTCGTAATAACAAAAGTGTCTTGATAATCTGGCCGGACTAAAACTGGCTCTGTAATCAGCGCGTTTCTAAGGAATTCGAACGCTTCCTGACATTCTTTTCCCCACACAAATTTAGCGTCTTTCTTCAACAAATCATTCAGCGGCTTGCGCTTCTCCGCGATGTTGGGGATAAACTTCCCGTAAAAATTTACTGTTCCCAGAAATGACCTTATACCTTTTACGTTTGTGGGTGGCTTAAGGCTTTGAATGGCCTTAATATTTGCATTGGTGGGTTTTATGCCTTCTTCATTAACGACATGACCCAAATACTCCAGTTCCTTTTTCAAAAACTGACACTTAGATGGTTCTATTTTTAAGTTATGTTTGCGCAAAGCTTGTAATACTTTTCGCAAGTTATCATTATGGTCGGTGATAGTGTCACCGAAAACTATAATATCATCGAGGTAGACAAAAGCTTTCACGTCCCCTATCTCAAAGAGAACAGTATTCATAAGTTTTTGGAATGTTGAGGGGCTGTTCTTTAACCCCATCGGCATCCGTGTAAATTCGAAGTGGCCTTTGGGAGTGGAAAACGCCGTCTTAGCCGCATCTCGGCGGTCTATCGGGACTTGATAGAACCCCGATTTTAAATCAATTGAGGAGAAATATTTTGCTCCTCCAACATTATCAAATATCTCATTTATAAGAGGTATTGGGTATACAAACGGCTTGGTAACTTCGTTCAATGATCTAAAGTCTACCACAATTCTGTATCTTTTATTACCGTCAGCATCCGTTTTTTTTTTGGTACACATAACACCGGTGCATTCCAGGGACTAGTGCTGGGCCTAATAATTCCCTGCACCCTCATTTCCTCGATTTCTTTATTAATGTGTCGTTTCGTGGCCTCCGGAAATCTATATTGTCGTTTATTAATAGGCACCTCCGATGAAGTTTCTATCGTGTGTACGGCGGCGTCAGTAGTAGTTAACTTGTCGCCCTCGAAAAAGAATATATCCGCATAGCTTTCGACCATATTCTTCACTGTCCTGAATTCTCTATCAGGCAAGTGCGCCAAATTCAGCACTTGCCGTAGTCTTTCAATTATTGCATTTCCTTTTGACTCTGGTGTCAGCTTGTGCTCCAACAGGTCATAGTCAAGCCTCGAGTCTAGGTCCAACTCGGGCATTATAGTATTCTTCGAGTCAAGAAAATTGTTCTTCGGCTCTTCATTTCGATATGTTTGGTGCTCTCTATTTATTTCGTTTTTGTCTACGTCAGCCTCATTGCGGGCTGTGTTGCAAGTATCTCGCAACTCGTTCTGCACCATAACTCTATTTCTGGCTGCCACATAGACATGTTGACTAAGGACTTCGTCTTTGGGCATACTCCACGGACTCAAGTCGTCCGGACTTCTGTTTCCGTGTTTCTTGAACACTATGTAATCAAAATTATTTCCTATTTGAAGCGTATGCTTCTTTAAGAATTCTGCGCCGATTAATCCGTCGCTTGGCAAATTTTCTAATATATGAAATTGCGTCGGGATCAAAAAGTCTCCGACTATTAAATCCAACATAATTGTACCTGAGGTACGCACAATGTCTTGGCCGATACGATCAGGTTCAACGTAAATTTGACATTCTGCTTAGCCAGGAGGGGTTAACATTAAGTGCCCTCTGACATCGTAATATACTCGCTTAGCCACACAAGCACTGTTGTCTCTTATGTGATTGCATGCGGTCCTCCAATCGGCTATTTCTATATTGCTGGGCTCATCGGTACATCTCCGCCAGTCAACATCTTCGCAAATTTCTGCTAAATCCTCGTTAAAATATTCCTGTGCAACAGGATCCAAAATACCTTCTTTTTGCAAATTACTACTTCTTTCATTAATGTTGGCTACCATAAGCATTTTCTGAGGCATCCGGGTATACGAATTCCTGTACCTCCTATCAGTTGGTCCATTTTGACCGTAATAATTATATTTCCAACCAGTGGCGTAGCCCCTTTGACTCCGCCGACATGAACGGGCGGTGCGATAACTGTAATTGTATCGATTACCGTCGCTAGATCTACATATATTGTCATAATTGTTTTGCTTGTAGATTATTCTATCCCTATTTTTGTGATTATAATATTCATTTCTTCCCAGGCGGCTGTTGCTACAATTAGCGTCTTCGTAATTAATTGTGAAAATATTTCTGCTACTATCAAATTGTCTAAGCGCATCGCGCTGTCTTTCGACCCATTCTAGGCCCTGTATTCTGTTTTCTATTTCCGCGATGTGATAACGCTCGTGGTAGTAATCCTCTAAGTCGTCTAGCAGCTCTTCTAACTTCAATGCTCGTTTACCTTGAGCAGCTTCTTTCAATGCGGTGTCACACAAACCCGCCATAAAATGTAATCGAAGACTAACTATCATGCATGACTTCGTACAATTAGTTTCGTAGGAGTCGATTTGCTCCTTAATTTTCAATATCCTCTTTTTATAATCAGGAAAGGTCTCATTCGCCTCCTGTTTCAATGTTTCTACTTGATTTATAACTGCCTCGATGCGTATAATATCCCCAAATTCCTTTAATAAATTCTGCTTAACCTGTGGCCAAGCATTTGCGTTAATTCTATGTATTGCGGCAGCAGCTCTGCCTTTTAGTTTCAATAGAATAATATAAACCAGTGGAGCGTGTGATACTCCTTCTGGTATCTCCCGAGCAAAATGCTCGATATGATAAACGAACGCCTCTAGTCCGTCTAGCGATCCATCAAATTCTGGGATGCACTGCATGGCATCTGCTTTTGGAAACGTGTACTCCATTATGAATATAAAATTTTATATATATTTCTTGAAAAAAAAATAAATAAAAGGTACTGCGGAATAAATACTATAAGGGCAGAATAAATACTACTACAATAAAAGGCTTATGTAGCCTTCTTCCTCTTTTTCCTAGGTATCACTAACGATTCTGTTGACCAGATGTGATAACGTAGCGTGACCGACTCTAATTTCTTCGTCGCGCCATCAAAAAATCTGAACACCAAGTTTCGAACCATTTGGTGTTAAAGCTTCAATGTTTATTTCTGTTAATCAATCAAACAATTATTTTAATAATATTTTTACCCCAACATGTCTGAGATAAAATAGTCATTTTTTATAGTGTAATTGAACCAATTTTACAACTAATCTAAAATTGTAAATGTTCAAATTAGATGGCGTTAAGAGCTGTTTCATAAGAATATTGCAACATCTGTCTCCTTACGACAACATTCATCATAACATATTTTTGCTGTCTGTTAACATTTCCCCCCGGCGGATATTTAATTGTATCGCCGCGCGCGTTGCGCTTATTGATTTACTTTTTTCTTTGACCTACTAAGCATTTCACCGCTACTGAATCGTTTTGCTTATGCCTGCAGCACGATCTACCAATGGCCATTAAAATTACTGCATACAAACCGCGACCTTGACCGTGCCTGGCACAGCTGATCGCAATAACACTGTAAAATACGTCACCTATTCAACCTGGTGGCATAAGAACGGGACGACAAGCATTCTAGCATATGCTACTATACTGTATAAGTAAAGACGCGATCGCAGAGGCTCTCACGCTCTTTTTATATCGCTAACGATAGCGTAGCTCCCAATTTTCATACTTGCTGTATGGCTACCAGTGGGCTAAAACTCTTTTTCAGAACAATTAAGGTGAGTTCCATGTGCGTAACTCTGTCTGTTTGCGTTCTACAATTCGTCTTTGCCATCGGTGTTGCCGCAGGCACTGCTATTTAATTAGTCAGGTCGTGCAAATGTCAACTAGTTTATTTCGCTGGTACGGAGTCACATTATTTTTGGGCGAAATGAATGAACCTTTTTTGTTATAGAGAAGAAAATCAAGAACTTACCGGTTAAAATTTATCTTCCTGTTGCGACAGATTCGTCTGGAAAAAAAAAAAAAAAAAC
Source organism: Wyeomyia smithii (assembly GCF_029784165.1). NCBI lineage: Eukaryota > Metazoa > Arthropoda > Insecta > Diptera > Culicidae > Wyeomyia > Wyeomyia smithii. The sequence goes on from NC_073694.1 coordinate 118,030,784, forward strand.
AAATAAATCGAGTTCGCGTAATGTTAGATTTCTTCCAACACTTTTTCACACTTTTTACACACTGGTAAAGAAAATCCTTATCACACACAACAACAGCTTCGCACTTGTGTTCTTGTCCATTTTTAATAATTTTTCACTTCGTCTTAACTCGTATTATTATTGTACAATTGTTTACTTGATCATATTATTTTTCTTCCTCTTGTTTTATGTTGCTTCTTTATCACTATAAACCACTTTTACATTTTTTTTTTCTTCAAGCGCGAACCAAATTTGTTTTTAACACTATAAAAGTTTGTAGCCAATGTTCTTCCTCACTATTTTTTTGCTGTTTTTTTTTCTGTTTCGCGTGCACAATTTTTTTCTCTAACACTTTTAGTTCTCGTTGCACAATATCCACTTTCGTTCAACGTCACACAATTTATACTTCGAACTATTTTATCGCGCTTTTTACCGTTATCGAACACTACTTATACTTAAGCTTCTTTTGACTTTTTTTTTACCTCGCGTGGTCCGTTTCCTTTTCTAGAAACCAAAAAAAAATCGCTGTCACCACATGTGTAGGTATACCTATATCCTGGGTATAACCTACCAGGACTTTCTCCAGAAAACCCTGTACGCGCAGCTGGCGCGGAATTCAAACGCCAGATTAGAGCTGATGATAATTAATTAACTTTTATTCTGTACATCACTGCTTAAATATACCCTGCAGGTAACTCAGAGTGAGAGGCTTTTCTCCACTCTCGGTTTACCATTTACCTTAAGCTCTTATCTTATAATCTAGTACCGCATGTACGATAGAACGCATGCGAGAGCATCAACACCGTTGAACCGGCGACTTCTGTTTTGTTTACAACACAAAACTTGTTTATTTTATTCGAGTTTGTTTGCCTGTAGCACAGCAGAAGGCTGCGCGAAGTTCTTTGCCGCCTATTGCATAATCTGTTGATACCTAGTATGTTGACAGAGCCGTACGCGGTCCTCTGTCAAGGAAACCAAATGTTTCGCCAACGTTTGCTTAGCAGAACCGTTCGCGGTCTTTCTTCAGAATCTTTCCTGCTTTCTTTACAAATGATCTTGTTTTAGGGGACAACGGCAGGCGGCCGTGTCCTGGTTCTACACTCTACCTGTTTTTCATTCCTTACAACGGAAGGTTTACTGTCTTTCGGACTAAGCTAAAATGTACCGTATCACAAAATTCTGCGTGACGGAACATAAGGTATTTTCTGCGCGGGGTGTGACGTCACAGTGTCTATAACCTCAGACCGTAATACTAACATTCGTTGGTGTGTAGCTGACGATCTGAATGGAAGCGATCATTTTCCGATTTTATTATTTTCTACACAATCTCTCAAACCGAGCGAAGGAATTCCTAGGTGGATGTTCGATAACGCAGATTGGAATGAGTATCGGTTCAAAATACATGCGATCATTAACCCCAAAAAATGTTACACACCGGAAGAGCTCTCCGATTTGATCGGTAACGTGGCATTGACGTGTATCCCCCGAACATCAGGTAGAGTTGTAGGCAAGAGAGTTCCTTGGTGGAACGATGAAGTGGCAACAGCAGTGAAAAAAAGACGTAAGGCCCTTCGCGCCCTGCGTAGATTAGAGACAGGCGATAGTCGTATCCCTGCAGCGTTACAGTTTTTTAGATCGGAACGAAATAACACGCGCACTATTATTGCAAAGGCTAAAAAAGAGAGTTGGATAGGTTTTGTGGAAGGAATAAACCCCAGTTCCACGACTTCTGATATATGGCGAAAGATAGGAATTTTGCAGGGTCGATATCGAATTCCAATGTTTCACATAAAAACGGATAATACTTTCACAGACAACCCTCAAATAGTAGCTGACGAGTTAGCTAATCAGTATATGTCCGTTTCAAATTCTAATAACTCGCACACACAAACTTGTCTAGATGATTTGGCAACACAAGACTGTCAGGGTATAAATGAAACACAGCTCGAGGAAAATGTGAATTATAATCTAGACTTTACCCTAAATGAATTAGAATGGGCACTTAGTAAATGCGTGAGTAAAGGAACTGGTTTAGATGGAATAAGCTATCCTTTGATAAAAAATCTCCCCCTTTCGGGTTAAACATCTTTACTTGCCACGCTTAACAGTGTGTGGGCTTCAGGAAAGATCCCTTCGGCATGGAAACAAGCGGTAGTGGTTCCTATCCCAAAGGCAACAAAAGAAGAGGGTGGAGCAGAAGAATATCGCCCTATCTCATTGATAAGTTGTATTGCTAAAGTGCTTGAAAGACTGGTAAACAGAAGATTAATGTTTGAATTAGAAAAAAGAAATATCCTCAATCCTAAGCAATATGCTTTTCGAGCAGGCCTTGGCGCGGATATCTATTTTGCAGAGCTAGAGAACCATCTTGACGGCCCATTGAAAGAAAATAAACACTGTGAACTGCTGTCATTAGATATATCTAAAGCGTATGATACGGTTGATAGGTCGGCGGTAATTTCGTCATTGCGAAACATGAAGATAGTTGGTCGAATGTTTCGATATTTGATAGATTTTCTGAAAAATCGAACATTCATGGTGCGTGTTGGCTCGTGCATGTCATCAGTTCGCCACACATCTCGGGGAGTTCCCCAGGGCTCCGTCATTTCAGTCACTCTGTTTTTGATTGCCATGAATCCTCTATTCAAAGTCATACCGAAGAATATTAAGGTGTTTGTTTATGCAGACGATATTCTTTTGGTAGCTGTTGGAGCTTATAGAAAATGTCTGCGGGCAAATATTCAAAAAGCGGCAGAGTGTGCAATGCAATGGTTATCGTCGGTTGGTTTTCGCGTCTCTGTACCCAAATGTCAATTGCTTCACGCATGCTATAACCGCCGCCATCGGGGCACAATAGATAATGTGAAATTAGATGATATTGAGGTCCCTATAGTGAAACAAATGAAGGTCCTTGGAGTAATCCTCGACTGCAAATTTGATTTTAAAAAGTATGCGGGGGCGAGAAGGAAATCAGCTTCCAGCGCGGTTAACATACTTAAAATCGTTTCAGGGAAAACGCGTGGATCTCGGGGGATATTACTCAGATTAGTACGTAGTTTGGTAGTTCCCCGTCTCCTATATGGTTTTCCATTAGCCAGTAGAAGGCGAGATAATGTTCTACCGATACTTTGTTCACTATACAATAAAGCGATTCGAATCGCATCGGGTGCATTTCCAACGAGTCCTATCAAATCCATAATGTGCGGAGCAGGGCAACTACCATTGGAATATCTCGCCAGTTTAACTGAAGCCAAAACCGCTATACGATTGTTAGAAATGAACAGAGCTGATAATCTTACAGTGATAGAAAGAGCAAAAGTATCGTTTGCTGCAATAACAGATTCGGACTTCTCAAAAATTACATGTATATGGCGAATGGGTGATCAACGATGGGATCAGAAAGCAGTTGAAGTATATTGGTCTATGTTGCGCATGGTAAAAGCCGGAGACAACCCACGGAAAGTGCAAGCGGTTTATCGACAAATTATAAATGATAAGTTCTCCGAACACTATAAAATATTCACAGATGGTTCAAAAAAGAATGGTGAGGTTGGTTTCGGAGTGCATTCGGAAGACATTTCGATATGTGGCAGAATCAATAACGAATGCTCCGTACTGTCAGCAGAAATCATGGGACTTCGTACAGCAATTTTAAACTCCCCAACAAATAAAAAAACGGTAATTTTTTCAGACAGCGCAAGTAGCCTCGAAGCAAGCTTGAACTTGTGAAAACGATATTGTCAATAAAGACATATGTCTGGTTTGGATTCCAGGACACTGTGGAATACCTGGAAATGAAGCAGCGGATTTGTTGGCAAATAAGGGCAGAACTTCAGACATCGTATACGAGAAACTTCCAAAAGTTGATGCAAATAAAATGATAAAACGAAAGATATGGGAAGCTTGGCAATTAGACTGGAGCACACTTAACCCGGGTACACAACTGAACAAAATAAAGAATAGTGTGCGCAAATGGAAAGACCACACAAATACATATAAGCAAAGAGCTCTAACTAGAGTTAGAATTGGGCATAGCCGGCTTACGCACGAGTACCTCTTATCATCTCACAGTAACGCTCCTCAGTGTACAAAATGTAGCGAAAGATTGACACTGATACACATTATTACTGATTGTATACCTCTAGCTAGACATAGAAAATCCTACAAAATTCTAGGATCTTTAAGCACAGTATTAGGAAACAATAAACAAGCTGAAAATCAATTGCTTAAATTTATGGAAGATATCGATTTAATCAAACTCCTGTAATTTTATTGTAATATCATTATTAAATTGTAAAACCGTAGTCGAATAAATAAACTTTAGAAGACGCGAATGACCGAAAAGGTTAAAGCGTCTATAAAATTAAAAAAAAAAAAATTGCTTCCATTTCTTCATCATCTTTATAATAGACGGGTTCGGGTCGGGTTCGGGTTTGAAAATTTTTAAAAGTGTCGGGTTCGGGTTTTGTGAAAAAAATATTTTAGGGTTCGGGTCGGGTTCGGATTTGAAAATGTCGGGTTCAGGTCGGGTTTGGGTATGAAAACCCGAAACCCGACTATAAAATCTATGAAATCTCGGGTTCGGGTCGGGTTCGGGTTTCACAATTTCGGGTTCCGGTCGGGTTCGGGTTTCAATGAAATAAAATTTTCGGGTTCGGGTCGGGTTCGGGTTTGAACGAATAAAAAAGTTTCGGGTTTGGGTCGGGTTCGGGTATTAACCGAAAAAAAAATTCGGGTTCGGGTCGGGTACGGGTTTGAAAAACATCAAACCCGACCATCTCTTCTTTATAATCGCACAGTTTTGCAGCAGCTGCAACTCGTCGTACATACGACATATTCGATTCTTCGGTGAGCTGAACTGTGTTTAGAAGTTTGCCTCGCTGCCCGATGACGTAAGTTCTCGATCCAAAATACTGATCCAGTCTAGTGATGGCATTCGAAAAGGGACAAGACTGCTGATCTGGCATGTGGAAAGTCGTTGCGGTTCCTTGCAACACTTCCAACAGTTTTGATCCTGCCTTAATCTTGAAGAGATCCATTTTCGCTTGCTCGTCAGTTGCATTCACTAAGTTGAACGATGCTTTGAAAATATCCTTCCAGTGTTCGTAGGCTTTCCTATCGACATCAGTTTCGCCTTCTGATGGTTTGCATTCGGGAATATTTAACGAGCCAAGAGAAATACTGTTCATAGTAGCCAGTAATGACTTTTCTGGACCGGAATTGCCGTTGAGAGCAGTGTTTGTTCTAACGTCTTCGTTTTCTGTGCTTGATATCTCCAATGTATGTAATAATCTCTCTTTTTCGAAACGTATGGCAGCTAGTTCCAGTCTCATAGCTGATAGTTCCTCTAGAAGAATTTTTTTTTGTGATTTTGCTTTTGGATTTCCTGTGAAAACAAAATAAAAACTCTGTCTCGACAATCAGAGTATATGCTTTTTTTTTGAATTCTCTATTTTTCGATACTCAGCCTCGACAATCTGAGTCTATGAGTATTGAACTCCTAAATTTTAATTCTAACAAATGAATACGCTTTCCGATATTTTTTTTAACTCTTGAGAAACTCTGCCTCGACAATCAGAGATTCTATGGATTTAAGGATACTGATTTTATGAATTAAAGTTACCTTCTGGGTGAGAATGTGGTCTTCGTACCAACTGCGCCATTGTCGTGAATTCCGGGTGGGGACATGAACCCTTTCGTCTCCATTGTTGATAGAAGGTATACTTCAACGCAAGCGGGACCGTGTAGAAAATCTAAATCAGCCGATGCCAAGAAAGTGTGGGAAATCGTCCGCTTCTGCTGCTTGGTGCTCCGTGCGTCTCGCCGTTCGTGGATAGAATGAGCGCTATCACACGATGTTGGCTATTTTATAGCCGCTGCTGATGCCAAGAAAGTGCAGGAAAATCGTCTGCTTCTGCTGCTGGATGCTCCGTGTGTTTCGCCGTTCGTGGATAGAATGAGCGCTATCACACGATGTTTGCTATTTTATAGCCGCTGCCGATGCCAAGAAAGTGCGGGAAAATCGTCCGCTTCTGCTGCTGGGTGCTCCGTGCGTTTCGCCGTTCGTGGATAGAATGAGCGCTATCACACGATGTTGGCTATTTTATAGCCGCTGCCGATGCCAAGAAAGTGCGGAAAAATCGTCCGCTTATGCTGCTGGATGCTCCGTGCGTTTCGCCGTTCCTGGATAGAATGAGCGCTATCACACGATGTTGGCTATTTTATAGCCGCTGCCGATGCCAAGAAAGTGCGGGAAAATCGTCCGCTTCTGCTGCTGGATGCTCCGTGCGTTTCGCCGTTCGTGGATAGAATGAGCGCTATCACACGATGTTGGCTATTTTATAGCCGCTGCCGATGCCAAGAAAGTGCGGGAAAATCGTCCGCTTCTGCTGCTGGATGCTCCGTGCGTTTCGCCGTTCGTGAATGGAATGAGCACTGTCACACAATGTAGGCTCTTTTAAGCCTCTATCAGACTAACCGTTATAGTGGTTGACCGTTACCGTTCCGTTCATTGTCGACCAATCAGAGCACAGCGGTCGACCTCGCTTGTTGTTGTTGTAAAAATAGAATTATTACTAATTTTGCCGCCAACCGTTCCCAACGGTTGGCGACTGCTGTAATTGCCATGGCGAAGGCAAACGTGCCTTTTCACACCTACACAAATTCACATTTAGAGACATGTCAAATAAAAATGTGTGTTTCTCTTTTTGGCACACACGACAGCCAGTCAAAACATTGATAGCACCGGCAACGCTGGTTGGCGATGTCAATTTTCGACCAACGCACACTGGCAAAAATGAATCCAAATTCCCACTAATTAAAAGTCGCTGGGCTGGATACCTTAAATATAGCATTTCTTATGTAAAATTAGCCAATAAATCGATAGGTGATAATTTCATTCTGTGCAGGGCACGGGAAATTTTAAAATTTTGGCCTTCGAAACGCTAATCGCTAATTCGCTAAATTTTGTAGAAAAGCGACAGTAGAAATATTTCGAAAAACTGTGATTTGCTGATGGCGTACGTAAATTGCTTCGAAAGATGAACATACTTTACTGCGAAAGTTACTTTTGTCAGTTTTGACGTTGGACTAACGTCTATATCGAAGTTAGGCACCTGAATTTGAAAATCTAGTAATTCAACCGGGGAAAACCAGGGAAAAGTGGTCAGGTTTTGAGCGCTTATATATCAGTCATTTCTTTTCAGAATTTCGAGGTTTTGGCATCAACCGATCAGAAATTCTTTTACGGTTGAATTTATGTAACAAAAATAACCTATTGTTCGAGATACACTATTGAAAAATTGATAAATCACATCGATTGTCTAAATCATACCGAGCAACCAATCACCACCTCTCTTCACAAGCACAGTCGACACTAACGGATACAACCGATCTGACTTTGTAAACAGTCTCACAGCTTTCAACCAATAACGAGCTCGCTTTCGGTAGCTGCAACAGGTGTTTCAACACCGTTTTAAAATGCTTCTTTTATCATTACCACTGAACAGATTCTAAACACCAATGGCTTGATTGATAGGGGAAATAGTGCGCAAGATTGTCATATAATAATTATAATATGTTTTCGATACTAAACTAGTTAACAGTTGTGTTAAAAGTCGTGCACATTCAACCAATCACAAGCTCGCTTCTTGTTTGCTCGCGGATGGATTTTTGCTTTGGGCTATATAATAGCCTGTGTCGTCTCATAGCAGTCATCAGTTAACAAGTGAAAGGTCACCAGGCCGGTCTTGTATAATCAGCAGCGGTGGCTGATTCCAGCGGCCAAACTGAGCTGCAGCAGAACCAGAGCGGTGGTATCAGGCAGCAGCGGCGGAGGTAGTGGGAAGCTGCATTTCTTCATTCAGTTCGGTGCTCCTTCGATCTGAGTTGGACCCCACCAGCGGTAATCCAATTCAGATATCGTTGGGTGAAAACGTTGGGTGTGTGTGCAGTGTGCACATATAGCGTATGTGCATCTGCATTGCTATGACATTTGCGATGATAGGGATGGCGCTGTTGCGTGTGTATGGCTAGCTATAGCGTGTGTAAGACACTAGCATGTGTAGCATATTATGGCTATTGCGTGTATATCTTCAGCGTGTGTACGGATAGTTATAGCTTGTGTGTGGATAGCTGCTGCGTGTGTAATGATTAGTTATAGCGTATGTATGGATAGTAATAGCACATGATGGGATAGCTTATGCGTGTGTAAAGATAGTTGTATCGGATGTATGGAAAGGAATAGCGTGTGTATGGATAGCTATAGCTACAGCGTGTGTATGAATAGTTTTAACGCGTGTTTAGATAGTTATAGCATGTGTGTGAATAACTATAGCGGGTGTTTATCAAAGATTATTATTGTCATTGAAAATATTAAAACGTCTTAACGAACACAGTTGTGAATTTGATTTTACAGCAGCGATTTTAACTTCTCCAGCCAGTCTTTATTCATCGAGGAAAAATTACTACCTATGAATTATCAACACTTATTTACTAGAAATTTGATTTAGATCAAAACGGGTTCTTTTGAGTATCAAAGTTATTGGTAAAAAGAGTTGCAAGTTTTCTCAATGAGCATTCATTAAATTTTCGTTTTTGTTTCTCGGTGCGCGGTTTTGATTTTGTTTCTCGCACACAGAGAAAGAAACAAACTTGTCGCTATCGTGGAAAATAACAAAACAATTAGAAATGCTCTAAATCACAACTGAAGAAGTTAAGATATTTTCCTGTCACTCGCCCAAACCTTGATAACAACTACCGAAAAACGTGTGATTGAGCTCTTGCTATATTGAGTTATTGAAACAAACGTTTTTTTTTTCAAATACATGAAGTTATATGCTGGGCTGGAACTAACCTAGCATGAGTTTTATCGATTAAATGTCAAACAATTTTCAAATTTAAAATTTTCGGTTGAATCGTTCTGGGCTCCAATTTCAGATAGTCTTGGTAGTGCAGCAAACAAAGGGTTGATTCGAATATGTATGAAATGACAGCGATTAAATAAAAGATATCCATTCTTTTAGTATATATTATTATTTATAACGTTTTAACGTCTCAGCATCCAGAAATGCACTGTTAGATAAAATTGCAGCAAATACTAGAGTTGCAATTCTCTCTATTATTTGTTTTAATGGAATATAAGAATACCGTAGTCCAACGTCATGCGGTCGTGTCTTGAATACCACCCTCCTACTTTTTTTTTTACCCTAGAATGCACAGTGGTCGGAAAAGGCAATTTGACGAACTTAATTCATTTGTGCTTAAACGGTTGATGTTAGCCAAAGACAATGTTCAAAAGAATTGTTCACAAAAATATAACGGAAATGTTGATAAGAAATTTTTTTTATCATGGCCTACTATCATAAAAATCAAAAATCTAACTTTTGATACAGCGAATATACATGAATAGATTCTTTAGCAAAGTTGGAGAACTTTTCAAAGTATGAAACTTTGCGGAAGATATCAAATTTCTATGACGTCTATTTACTGAAATACAAAGTATTTTCGCTGTCAACCCCCTCAAATTTAGTTTTTCTAGCATAACTTTTTAAATATTGTTTTTTCAAGAACATAATGTTCTAGACAAATATGACCAACATAAAAACACAGGTTTATTTTGAAAACAGCATGTTGCTACAACCGTTTTATACTGATTTAGAGCGTTTTTTCATTAAATTATTTCCCAGATTTAATGCGTATAGGGGAGAAAGAGGCAAACCGGTGCATATCATCAAATACTCTTTTTAAAGCTTGTACCTTGTACTATAAGCTAGTTAAACTTTGAAACTTGACAATTCATAAATGAATGAGTAGAGTGATGTTGTATGTATGTATGTTTTTGGGGTTTTCTATACAAAAATGCACTAACTACCTGATTAATGAACGATGATTTGTGAATTTATGAAACAGATAACTCGCAATGCTTTCAAAATTAGTCTTTTAGACTTTTGCGCTTCTTCAGATAATTGGCCTGATAGAATATTGAAATAGTTAATAATGTCCGCACCGTGAAATAATACTTCATGGCAAGTAAAGCCAAGGATATATGGACATCAACAAACGAGCAGTTTCCAACAATAGTGTTTGAATTTTGATGCGGTAATTTCCCGGCCAGATAAAATGATCTGTAGTATTGTAGCGCAACGTTGAATTGCATGCAGATCATTTGCTGGTTTCCATATATCCTTGGTTACTTACCAGCTACAGTCCATATGTTATAATACATAACTGGAATGGTCAGTGGATTAAGACTGTATTTTCCTATTGAAATTTGGCTAGTGGGCGCGAGAGCACCATTCCAATCAAAAGGAAGACAGCGGCACTTCGATCCCGCGGATATTGGATGCACCTATCAACAACTAAATAAACCTAAGAAGTGTTCTCACTAATTTTGAAAGTATTGCGAGTTATCTGTTTCATAAATTCACAAATCATCGTTCATTATATAGGGAGTTTGTGCATTTTTGAATAGAAAACCCCAAAAACATACATTCTTAAAACACCCCTCTACTCATTCATTTATGAATTGTCAGGTATCAAAGTTTAACTAGCTTATAGTACAAGGTCTAAGCTCTAAAAAAAATATTTGATGATGTGCACCGGTTCGCCTCTTTCTCCCCTATACGCATTTAAATCTGGGAAATAATTTCATGAAAAAACGCTCTAACTCAGTATAGAACGATTGTAGCAACATGCTGTTTTCAGAAGAAACCAGTGTTTTTATGTTGGTCATATTTGTCTAGAACATTATGTTCTTGAAAAAGCAATTTTTAAAAAGTTATGCTAGAAAAACTAAATTTGGGGGGGTTACTAGTGAAAATGCTTTGTATTTCAGTAAATAGACGTCATAGAAATTTGATATCTTCTGCAAAGTTTCAAAATTTGTAAAGTTCTACAACTTTGCTAAAGAAACTATTCATGTATCTTCGCTGTATTAAAAGTTATATTTTTTATTTTTATGATAGTAGGCCATGATAAAAAAAAATCTTATCAAGATTTCCGTTATATTTTTGTGAACAATTCTTTTGAACATTGTCTTTGGCTAACATCAACCGTTTAAGCACAAATGAATTAAGTTCGTCAAATTGCCTTTCCGACCACTGTGGAATGGAGTTCCGGCTATCGTACAAGCCACAGGAGCATTTTGAAGAACAAGCACAAGGTCTAGATTGAATTTTCGCCACACCAAGAACTTTGGTAAATTGCAATGCGCTTGAAATTATGACAACTTTGGTTCTACTTTTTCGATTCAGATAATAATTGAATTTTTATGAAAACATTCCAAGAAGTATCTATTTTCAATGCAAGCTAAATAACTTTTGTTATTCTTGGAAGTAATTGTTTTCGTTTGTTTAACCAAAACAGATCAAAGTGGTCAAAATCTTACAAAACACAAGCAATAAATATAGCGATATGACTATTTACAAATTAAAAAGTTAGCGATTAGCGAAAGTTCCGCTAATGTGGGTTTAGCGTTTAGCGTTTAGCGATTATCGAGCTAAATTTTCCGGTTAGCGACTTAGCGATTAGCGTCGCTAAATTTTCGGTTAGCGGTGCCCACCACTGCAGGAAACGTTTCGGACTCAAGAATTGTGTTACATTAAATCTTTATTATTATTATTATTTATTAACCACTTACTGTTTATCTCTACAGGTTGTATTCTAGGGTAGTCACAACAAACATATTTGAAAAACTGAAGAGCTTGGGCGCATCAAACGGTCCAGGACCGAATAAAATTGCACTCGTGCTCCTGACAAAAAAATTTTAATATGTGTCTGAAGCAGAGTTGCCAATAAAATTTTCGATTTAACTGGAATAAGGCTGAAGAAAAAACTGGAAAAAACTGGATCCCAAATAAATTTAGAGAAAGGGAAAAAAAGATTGTGAAGGAGCTTTTCTGTTACGGGGATTGAACCCAGTCAGTGTCAGTTTTGGATCTTAAGAGATAACTTTTCGCAAAAAATTACTCATTTTAATCAGAACTGTCTTGTTTTGTTACATTTTGTTAAAATTATGGACTTAAAAATTTCCTCTAACAGCAACACAATTTGAAATTAGGCAATCAATCTATCTCAAAATTAAGATATAGAGCTTTTCCATTTACTTTTATATTTAAGAAAAGTATTAACGCAACATTTCCTTCCGTTACATCAGTGAAGTTTAAATTTCAATTATTACTGACTTCGCTATCTTTTGGTATTTAAGTCCTCTAACATTTTTTTCACTGCTACGCAACAGAAAATAAATAGAAGATTTTTTTTATGGTCTGGTAAAATATATTTGTTTGGTTTTATCTCAACCATGTCATGCCGTCTTTTATTTGACCGTGTTTCGTGCGAGAAGATGGTATACTGAAAATGCTGTTACAGGTTGTCGAAAACCTGGAAAAACCTGAAAAATCATAGAATATTAGGGAATTCATTTTTTGATCAGGAAAATCAGAGAACTGACAAATATTCAGGAAAAATTTTTCAAACCAAGACGCGATTTTCTTGAGCGGCTTTTAGTGCAAAAACTGATTTTTTTTTCACCGCAAAAGATCAATTCGGGACATCTACTGTTGGGTTTTATATCCGATTATACTTTATTCACCGTGATTTCGGATTTGCGTTGATCTACGTTGTACTTTTTTGTGCCGAATGCTGAAAAATATCAGGGAAATTGATGTTAAATTTCAGGGAAAATCAGGAAATTTTATTTTGAAAATTTTTTCGCGACCCTGTGTTAAGAATTGTCATAATAATTTATCAATCTACAAAATTTCCGTTTTAAAAATATTTCCGAAAACCAATCGGAGCTTGAGTGAATAAAAAACTGGATAAAACTGGCAAATATCTGAAAAAACTGGAAGATTTTGGGAATAAACTGTTTGACTGGATCACTTGAAAAAAACTGGAGGAATCCAGTTTAAACTGGAACATTGGCAACCCTGGTCTGAAGAATGAAACTATTCATGAAACATGGAAATCGTCTTATTTAGTTCCCATTTTCAAATCTGACCAAATCAGACATTCGCAACTACCGTGAAATTGCCATTTTCTCATGCATTCCCAAACTGTTCGAATCAATTATGAACAAAAAACCTTTTCAGCAAATAAAACCAATAACATGGCTTTTTTAAAGGCCGGTCAACTATCTTAAACCGTTTAGAAATTTCATTATTTACTTTGAATGCCTTGGACAGTGGCAACAGCGTAGAAACCCGTTAACAAAGACTTTAGCAGGTCATCCGACCGTATCGACACTCATATTTAAAACCAAAAAAAACTCTCGTTTCTATGACAAAATTCCTATTTGCATCAATTTATCTAATAGATAATGATATGCCGCTACTTTTAACCATTGTAAAGTTACATACAATGCAAAATTGGCTCATGAAAAATCATAATTTTAATTTAATTTACACTGTAAAGCAACTATCTGATTTTAAAATTATGTAATATAATGAGTTACTTCTTTTTTTTTTTCAGCGGATTTCAAAATAGTGCAAATACTAATAATAGCGGACAGAACTCATTATCAATTAAAGATGGTAACAAATCAATAGCTAATACAGTTCACGATACTGTAGATAATGCTAACTTTAATGTTAAAAACGCAGCTCCAACTAATACCAGTTTAAGTTCTGCTATAAATTGTGATGATAGTAATAAAAGTAATAACAGTAGTGATAAGGGATCATCAAGCAGTGTTGATGGCAAACATTTAAGGAATCACCTCACTATAGGCAACAGAGTTGGTAGTTGTGGCAGTAACACTTGCATCTCTACGACTTCCACTAGAAAAGAGAAGGACACTAATAACGATAAGAATTCAAAACCAGATTCTAACCATCACCAATCGGCGCTAAATACGATTACACAGCGATTATCTCATTTTAGCTTTGGAAATAGTGGCAGTAACTGTAGCAATAACAGTGATAAAAGTGAGAAGTCCGCCAAGAGCAGTACTAGCAAAAGAAATATCATATCGTTTTCTGGAAAAACTAATAATAATAGCAATATTTTATGCAATAGTTCAAACAACAATCATTTTCAAACTAATGCACTGAACAACAGCAGCCATGTAAACAACAATGTTGATCAGTCTATTTCAACGTCGTCATCTAGCAGTGGTAACGGTGGGGGTGGTATTTCTAATACTATTACATCAATCATGACCTCATCACTAACTAAAAGCAAACGGATTGATGGCGCAGTCCCGAGCTGTGGAGGAAACAGTATTGTTTCATCATATGATCCCATGAAACTTATCGGTACTCCTGCGTGTCCACGTTATGATGACTGTCCAGTATTAGAACCGTTGGTGTGTAAAAAGATTGCTCACGAGCGGCTAACGGCATTAATTTTTCGTGAAGATTGCTTTCTCACCGCGTGCCAGGATGGATTTGTGTATACTTGGGCTAGACCTGGGTTCCTGGTAGGTTATTATCATATTTCAGGATTCAAAAAAGGTACTCTAATCATATATTTACAGAATCTACCACAGCATTTACCTTCAAGTCCAACGGCGCCTCCAGGTGGTACAGTAGTATAAAGCACTATTAGTATTAGTAGTTGCAATTTTAACAGAAACCTATATTTTATTGCCTTTCCCATTTTAGGAATACTTTAAGTGTTTTATAATTTGATATGAACAAATTTGCAAAATATGATCAAAATTTCGATTATATAGGAAGATTATTCAACATGTAAATTAACGCGATTTGTTGCAAGTAAAACAATAGAATATAATAAAAGCATTGCTAAAGAATATAGCAAAAGCGGTTTATCTGTATTTCTGTACATACCTATTTATTATCCTTACATTATAATATATTACCATAATGATTTTCATTATAAATATTATGATTTTTGTTACTGTCTGAATCTTAATACTTGGAATATTCTTATAATCTAATCCATAAGTATCAAAATAGCTAAATAACTGAAATGAACATACAAAGAGTAATCAGTAGTAATAAATATTAAATGCGTAAAAAATGTCATTCAGTTGCGCTAAACGTTTCGGAATCGTCCAAAACAGCGAATTATGGTCGAAGTTCTTAATCTTCGTTACACCAAAGACAACTAAATTTTATTTATTTGATGAATGCACGTGAAAAAACAGTGCACGCTGGTTTCTGGAGCTTTATTTTGTCCGTAAAAAACGCTAACTCTTGAAGAAGAAATTAGTGAACAACTGTGTTATTAGGGTTATTAAATTGTAATACTTCATAAACATTTTTATAAAATATTATTTAAGTCAGTTAAGAAAAAAAAATTTAAAAATTGATGGAATAAGGCGTGAATAATGATTATTATATTAGTAAAAGAGACACTATTGTTTACAAAGCATTGAAACTTGATGAATAAAACTCATGTTCATAAACAAAATGTTCGCAAAGCATGATAATTAAAGGTGGTGGAAAATTACAATCACTTTTGAAAATTTTTGTGAATTTGAGAAGTTTCTCACAGTACTTATTTATTCGAAATTCATTTCAAAGAAATTCCAGGAGTATACAATGTGTGGCAATGAGATAAGCAACCTTTGTTCTAGTTAACGGTATGAAATTCACATTTCTTATGAAAGTATCAAAAATTGGCATTCCCGTATTGGTTGGAAATAATTCGACCGATTATTTATTTAGCTCATTACAAAATGGGAAGCACTAACAACTGAACATTTCCAAGCAAATCAAAAAACATTCCCGTGAATGCAACGAAACTGAACTGATAAAAATCTGTATTTTCTGTTATACTTCTTGCGTTTCAACGCTCTAGTTCTCAAGCCATTCGACGGGCTTCAGCAAAATGAATAGGAATCTTTATTAAACATTGCTTTTTGCCTTTCTCCTAGAAAGGTATAGCAAAAACTTGCAAAACCGAAAGTATAAAAGTGCTCCAAGGGGGCCGAATGGCATATATCACTCGACTCAGCTCGACGAGCTGAGCGATTTCTGTATGTGTGTGTGTATGTGTGTGTGTGTGTGTGTGTATGTGCAGATTTTTATTCTCACTCACTTTTCTCAGAGATGGCTTGACCGATTTTCATGAAATCAATTGCAAATGAAAGGTCTTTTTGTCCCATAAGACCTTATCAAATTTCATTGTAATCGGATTTTTAGTTTAGAGGTTATGTTTCAAAATGTAAAAATCATGAAACATCATTATCTCGAAAACTACTCAACCGATTTGAACAAAATTGATTTCAAATGAACGGGCTACCTGAAAAACCCTCAACTTTTGAATTTCATAAAGATTGAACTTGTGGTTCAAAAGTTATGACAAGAAACGTGTTTTGAAGACTACTTAATCTCACTCATGTTTCTCAGAGATGGCTGAACCGATTTTCATAAAATCAGTGTCAAATGGAAGGTCTAGTTGCCCCATAAGACCCTATTGATTTGTTTACAATCGGACTATTACTTTGCCTGTTATGTTTAAAAATGTGAAATCCAGCTATGAAAAGGAACATATTTCAAAGACTACTTGAACTCACTCACTTTTCTCAGAGATGGCTGACCCGATTTCCACAAAGTTAGTGTCAATTAATAAGTCTAGCTGCCTCGTGACACCGTATTCAATTTTACTGTAATCGGACTGTAACTTCGTCTGTACAATACCAAAATGTGAAAATCACGAAACTTCATTATCTCAAAAACTACACAACCGATTTGATCAATATTATTATCAGATGAGCGGGCTAGTTAAGGGTTAACTGATGAATTATGATTGAACACGTGGTTTCAAAGTTTGGCTGCCCTATACGTTCCCATTTCATTTGATTATAATTGAACTTAAGCCACCGTATTAAATTGTTAATAAAACAATGAAAGTCTATTATTTCACATGACTTATTTGAACATAACTAGTGTCATACGAATGAGTCATCACTCAAACTTACAAATAACAAACTTCATAACAATTTGATATGTGGCTCGAAAGTTATGGAAAGAAGAGAAATTCAAAGACTATTTAAAACTATACCTGCTTTGATTGATATATTTATGTGGCCTCAACATAATTTAAATGTGGTTTTGTACTATTTGAACGTTCCAAAGTCATTGATTCCTTGCGATGTGTTCAAAGTCTGCAAATGCACGACGAATCGGCCATAGGATATGTTCAAAGTCAAAAGACAAATCGTTTGATTTATCGGTTTTATTGGTTTTATCGAAATGCGAACATCCTCGACTTTTGGCTTCTGTACATCGCCTTAATTCTCAATATATTCATATTGGGTGGTATTCGATCATTTTCAGCAAATTTTCTGGCATCAATCTAACACCGGAAATACCCATATTGGGAGGTATTTAGTTATTTTGGTTGTTTTCCAGAAACTAACAGTGGTCACCTTTAAATTCAAAATGGTGTCAAGGGTCATTGTTTGGTTTCTATGCATCATCTCGATTACGAAAATATCCATGTTGAGTATTATTTGGTCATTTTCGACTGTTTCCTATAAGTTGCCATTCAGCGATTCAAAATGGTGCCTGAGGTCAATTGTTAGCTCATTGCATCATTCTGGTTCCAGAGATACTCATATTGGATGGTATTTGATTATTTTAGGCTGTTTTTCACAAACCGGAAGTCGCCATCTTGGATTTCAAAATGGTATCTAAGATTATTTCTGGCCTCTGAGCGTCATTCTGGTTGAAAAAACACCCATATTGGGTGTAATTTGATCATTTTCGATTTCAGCTGCTGTGTATCATTCTAGATCCGGAGATACTTATGTTAGACGGAAATCGGCCATTTTTGGCTTTTTTCCAGAAACCACAAGTTGCCATCTTACAATTCATAAAGGTGTCTGAAGTCGATTTGTGGCTCCAGTGCATCATTACGATTCCGAAAATACCCATATTGGGTGGTATTTGGTCGTTTGCCGCTGGTTTTCCGTAGCCGGAAGTCGCCATATTAGAATTCAAAATGGTATCTGTGGTCGAATTCAGCTCCTGTGTATCTTTCTTGTGGTCCCCGTGGCTCTGTGGTTAGCGATGTCGAGGATCTTTTTGAGCTGGAAATTTTCTCGACTCACCACTGGGGCACGATGTATCGTTGTACTTATCCTACACATGCAAAATGTGCCAAAAACAATATCCAAAATGTTGCCTGAGGTCGATTATGGAACATATTTGTTACCACTAAAACATTCACCTGCCAAATATGGTTCCATTTAGTTGATTAGTTCGCGAGATGTGCAGAAATTTGTGTAGAAACATGTGCTTCCATAAGAGGGAGGGGCGTCGAACCATTATGGACATATTTATTACCCTCTAAAACATCCACATGCCAAATTCGGTTTCATTTGCTTGGTTTGTTCTTGAGTTGTGCAGAAATGTATGTTTCATTTGTATTGGACCCCTCCTTTCCAGAAGAGGGAGGGGTCTCAAACTATCATAGGAACCTTTATCGGGACCAAAAACCCCTACATACAAATTTTCACGTCGATCGGCTCGGTAGTTTTCGAGCCTATATGGATCAAACAGACAGACAGACCGGACTACATTTTAAATGTATAGATTACAACATCAATATTTTAGAACCTAAAGAGTGACATACATTTATTGGATTGAAGCGTTCATGTAAATCTATTTTTACAAATAAAAGTTTGAATGAGAAAGGCTGGGTCTGACCGCTAGGTGGATTAATTTAGGTTTTTTTTATTTATTTTTCGTTAAGCAAATGTACAGGGTGACAAAAAAGTCCGATCACACAGGAAAAACTCAATATTTCAAAGAATAAGAAGAAAATCTGAATTTGGCTTTCATAGCTTTATTCAGTAACTCATAAAAATACTGCACAGTCGAAATCTCGGAATTACACCACCTTTCTCTGATCGAACCAGCTTCAGACGTCTCGGAAAGTCGTCGCAAGTGGCGCGCACGTGCTCCATCGGCATCTCGTCCCAGATTTTCGTGATAACTCGCTTGAATTGCTCCAAATTTGTTATTTTATAGTCGTTCAGCTTCGACATCATGTATCCCCACACGAAATAATCCAGTGGATTCAGATCCGAAGACGACGGAGGCCATTCATTCTTCGAAATGAAATCGGTCAATCGGTGGTTTTCCTCACACCACGCCTGAACAACCTTTGCGGTGTGGGATGGGACGCCATCTTGCTGGAAGCAGTAGTCTTCAAACAATAGTTCAGCTTGAGGCAGAAATTTTTTTTTAAAACCGTGTCCAGGTAGTACGCTGCGTTGATTTTGACTCCTTTATCGATAAAAATAAGAGGCAGTTTACCTCTCTTGCAAATGGCTCCCCAAACCATCACTGACGTCTTATTTTGGAATCGGGAAACGTTCAGCTTGTCCGCAGGAGCTTGCTGGAGGCTTACACTCCAAACTCGATCATTTTGGCGATTGACTGTTTGCTCCAAAACGAACAGCTTCTCGTCCGACAAAATAATCTCGTCATCTGCGCGCCAACCGAGCAACTCCCGCGACCATTGGTACCTCTTGTCCTTTGTAGCTTTGGTAACCCCATGAAGCACCTGTTTTTTGTACGCTGTAAGATTTAAATCCTTGTGCATAAGCAGGCGGATTGATTCTCGGTTCATTTTAAGGTTCCTGGCCAGCTTCCGTGCAGATTGGGCGGGATTCCGGCGAATCCGGTCTCGTATAATCTTTTTCAGCCTTGGAGTTCTCACAGACCTTGGTCGTCCAGATCGTGCATTGTCCTCGGTGCCTCCGGTCTCTAGGTACCAATTTATGGTCCGGTACACGAATTTCCGGTTGATTCCGAGCGGTTTTAGGTGTTTGAATCTGTGTCCGGGTTTGTACCCTTTCACATATTCAGCGATAACAGCTGCTCTTAACTCTACCATGGCTCACAACTCAATGTAATCAAACTGCACAGAAACGGAACTATGCCACTTTGGGCAGCAAAGTTAACCCTTTTATTTGACATATAGATGGCACCAGAGAGATGCAACGTGTAGGCTACAGGCGACCTCAAGAAAGTGTGACCGGACTTTTTTGTCACCGTGTAGACTACAGTTATAAAAATACAATGTGTTCTCATATTCTATACATTATTTCCAGTAGTTAGTCGTTTTTTGATTTGATTTCTGCCCATAGTGATGTCAATATTTTCGCAGTCCTTATTATAGTGACGCATCATGCGATTCATTGGGCCATTTTTTGAGTAGTTAGTTCTGTGGAGTTTTCCGAAAATATGTTACGATTTCTTAATCGACGACTGGGTGCATAAAAATTTAGTTGCGATGATAATTAAGAAGATTGCACGCGTTGAGAAATAATGTCATTGATAAAATAAAGCATTGAAAGTTCGCGGCATACTTTAAGTGCTTGTATGTCTATAAGCATGCAGCGTGCTTCATACGATGGTAAAGGAAATGCTGTCCAATTTAGCTTACGAAGCGCGTACAAAAGAAATTGTTTTTGGACAGATTCAATGCGTTCTTCATGTGTTACAATATACTTTGTCCAATTCATGCCTCTTTAGCATAGTCTAAATACTTTGTTTTTTTGAATCAGGTTTGACCGATAAATTGGTTGCTAAAATAAAAAAAATCGTAAAAACCAGAAAAAAAATTTGCTGTGTACAGTGAAATAGAAACCACTGGTATAGATTAGAGATATTTAGAGTATTGCTAGTATAGATCATTGCACGATGACGTCATTTGACAGTTCAGGAAAGTAAATTTTGCGGATTTAAGGCTGTAGTACATTCTTTGACCAAGCGTTAAATATTTGTTATTTTTTGACAGACTAAATTTTAATCAAAAATAACATAGTGCAACAATTTTTTTGCCTTGGCTTCTATGCATGATTTTTTGATGAAGCTTGATGCGAAAATAAATTTCCCCGAGTTTGAACAAATTTCAACTTAAGGGGCAACAATGGCGCCATTTTGAATTTTTGAGAAACCAAAAATTTTCGATGTTTTTTCGACGCTATTTTGTTTTAAGACCAAATATAAAACGTTAGTCCATATATTAGCATCTTCTTACCCATCTTTAAAAAACAGATCATAAATCGGACAAAAACAGCTCAAAACGGTGATTCTACGAAACCGGTTTTGGCATGGTTTTAGTATATTACGCAAAGCAAAATAATATCGAGTATGTCTGAGCATTAATGGTCAAATAATATCTTATACTAGTTGAACGTTCCCGGTGATGCTCGGGATCAAGAGTTTCAATATTAGGAATCATTTTTTATAATTCATTGCATTATTAGCACAACTCACTTCAAAAATATTTCACATCTTATACGTCCATCACCACTTTAAGTACTTTAACATTCTGAGAACGCACAGAACGAAAATTCCCATATTGGATTCCATTTTGTGATTTGGGGATGTTTTACAAAAACTGGAAGTCGCCATTTCGGATTTCAAAATGACGTCTGGAGTTCGGAAGTTTCGGAAGTATTGAAATGGTTGGCCAAATACCACTTTAGATTATTTTTCTGAAACCAGAAGTCGTTATTTTGGAAAATGTTATGTAGGGTCATCCCAGTTCCGAATATACCACACTCGGGTGATAACCGGATATTCGTCAATCGTTTACAGTAAAACCTCTTTTTATGTAACTTTTAGAAGAAAGAAATTTATTTATTTATTTATTTCGTCAATCATATATGTAGACTAGTTACATTAATTTCTAAACTATACTCGAACATAAAACAAATTAATTTTGTGTCCTCAGCCTCAAGGACTTGAAATACTGTTTCAGTTTATACCGGGACATCGTAAAGTCAATGACTTCGCAGTGTTGATTATAAGAATTCATCATACTATTTATAGGTCCATTTTTTGCGTATTCCGTACGATGATGGTTAAGAGCAAATAAACTACGGTGTCGAAGTTGTCGAATGGGTGCATAAAAGTTCAATTTAGAAAGTTGTACTGCTGAGTCAACGTTCTGCGAAACGATATCGTTTACAAATGAAGCCATCGCGTACTCTCGCCGTTCTTTCAATGTTTGAATGTTAATCAACATGCAGCGTGCTTCATATGACGGAAGACGATGTGCGGTCCAACCTAGCTTACGAAGAGCATATAGTAGAAATTGCTTTTGTACTGATTCTATTCTTTCTTCATGTACGCCAGGACGAGGAGACCACACAATGCTACAGTATTCCAGTATTGACCTCACATAGGCAATATACAAAGTTTTGATAGTGTACGGGTCATGAAAATTGTAGCAGAAGCGTTTGATTAACCCTAACATGTTGTTTGCCTTGTGTATGATAGTGTTATAGTGGTCGATGAAATTAAGTTTAGAATCTAAGATTATTCCTAAATCCCTAACTTTATCACATTTCTTCACATTCTGATCCCCTAATGCAATTACAATTTTGGGCGTTGTTAATTTTCTGCTAAAGGATATTACATTGCATATTTTCACATTTAATTCAAGTAGGCTTTTTTTACACCAGATGTAAAATGTGTGAATTTCATTCTGAAATACATTGATGTCTTCTTGATTTTTTGTTTCCAAAAACAGCTTCATGTCATCGGCATATATTAGAACTTTAACATTTTTGAGGATGAAGGAAATGTCGTTTACGTACAAAATAAAAAGGAGTGGTCCTAAGTGGGAGCCTTGGGGAACACCTGAAGTAACTTGAATGGGATTTGACTTTTTTCCATTAAATTTTATTATTTGTTGCCTGTTTGTTAAATATGATTCAAGCCACTTCAGGAGACCAGACTCAATTCCAATTTTTTGCAGTTTAAAAAGTAGCATTGGTATGTCAATACGATCAAATGCTTTGCTAAAGTCTGTATAGAGAGCTTCAACATGGTTCCCATTATCCATTGCATTCAATGAGTAATCTACGAATTCAAGTGAATTTGTGGATGTAGCGCGGCCTTTGAAGAAGCCGTGTTGTTTGTCAGTTATTCGATTTTTGACTTGAGCAAATATCTTTTCATTGACAATTGCCTCAAAGAGTTTAGGAATGCAAGAGATAATAGCGATTCCAGATTTGAAAATAGGCACTAAAAATGAGCTTTTCCATATATTTGGGAAGACTCCAGTTTCCAACGACATTTTGAACAGCCAGAACAAAGGAGATGTAAGTTCCTTCGAAAGATTTTTCATGAGTGCTGGAGGTATTCCGTCAGGTCCAGGTCCTTTGGAAGGGTCTAAATTTCTCAGACCCTGCAAAACATAGTGTACCTGAAGTTGGTTGACACCAACGTTTCTTGGATATTCTGGATAAAATGCAAAATAATCGCGGTCGCGATTTGCTTCGGAAAATGTGGTATAGATTTCCTGGAAAAATTTTGCAAAGAGATTGCAATTTTTCTCCGAGTTATCATCAACATGTTCATCGAGTTGCATTATTGATGGAAAATTGTCTGATTTTAGTTTTGTTTTGACGTAATTGAAGAAGTTCTTTGGACAAGACTTAATTTCTAGTTCAGTTTTTGTATTGAATTCTTCAAATGCATCACTGATTGCAAAGTTCAGTTGATCACATATTTCCAAGTAAATTGCTAGATTGTCACTGCTATTGTGCTTTTTGAAAATTTTGTGAGCTTTTTGTTTGCGGTTTTTTAAATTTTTTATTCGTTTGTTGAACCAGACTGGATGTTTAGTGTTAGCGTGGCGTCGTTTTTTCTTCAATGGAATCTCTTGAGAGATGATGTTGTACAGAATTTTGTAAAAGACGCTAACAGATGATTCGACATTTCCTTCATCTCTAAAAATTTGTTGCCAATTGACACAGTTTAATTTGTTTTTAATATTTGCATAGTTCGCGAGTTTGAAATCAAGGACTTCCTCATACTCACAGTCGTTGGGTCTTTGATATTCATGTAAAAATAAAGAATATTCAATTGCTGTGTGAAACTTTTCGTTTTTCCACAGTGGGTTAAATGATTCGGTCACACAGAAATCTTCATGGATATTCGTTAAGAGTAGGTCCAAATAGCAATTTTCACGGTTTCTTACATGGCTAACCTGGTTCAAACCTAGTTTAGCAATTTCGTCAAACATGAAGTGCAAAGTGATGTTATCTCCAACGACTGGGAGTAGGATGCTTTCGTTTTCAGGGTCCAAGATGAAGTCAGCGGTGTTTTGATTGAAGTCCCCATAGATGTGAACTTTCACTTCTGGAGGTATTTCAGATAAAATTTTTTCTGCGCAGTTAAAAAACTTTTCGTACGTAATTTTATTAGCGTTATGTGGAGGAAAGTACACAGAGGCGAATACGTGTGTTTCACCTGCTATGTGCGATTTTATCCAAATGTGCTCGAATTCTTTGAATTTAGGTGCAGCAACAGTTTCTGAATAAAAATTCACAGAGACCGCTATGAGAACTCCTCCGCCTGACTTCTTCTCGGATTCTTGAAGATTCCTGTCATTCCTGAATACATTAAACATATTTCCAAAAATCTCTTCACTTTTGACACTTTCATCCCAGTTTGTTTCAGTCGCCAATATTACTGAAAAGGATGAACCTAAAAGATTGTTGTAAATTTGTTTCATTTTGGCTGGGCCTTTCATGCGATTGAAATTTTGACAGTAAACCAAAATTTCAGTCGCATTTTGTGTTGGCGAAGAAATTTTTGGGGATATGGTGGTTGACGATGGTCGAGGGTTGGTGAGTGTTACCTATAAGTCTTCTTCTTTCTCATCGAAAGGGGTCGTTATTTCCGAAAACTCGGTTTGTAAAATTTGTCGGTGCTTTCCCTTATTTTTTTTTCTTCATCTATAATTTATTTGACACGGCACAAATACAATTTAATGTTTACCGGCGCCAATTATATCTGGTAGCTTACTTTCTAAAGTATCTTAATAACTAAAAGCAAATTTTTTATCCTCGCTGCCGACTACGAGCTGAAACTAAATCTAACTTAAAGCTAGAATGTTTTGCATTAAAAGCACTGATTTGTTCTTTGATGGTTTTCCATCGCCATAGGTAAGCAGCATATTGAATATGTTCCGCTGCTGGGCCAAGATATTACGGACTGGCATATTGGGTTGTCTCCCTCGGGACCTGAGAGTATCGTGCGGGTTTAGTTGCTGTTTCCGGATCCGGGGTCTTAACGTGTTCTTGTCGTTTGGTTGGATGTAGGCGGAAGGGAATAGGATTAAACTGGGGCGTGGATGGATTTCAGGAAAACGTATATAAGGGACATGTAGGATAGGTCACGGCTCGCCAAGACATCACGAACAGGAACAGCCGGCTGCCTACTTTCGGCCTGCAGGGAAGCTATCAATTTAGACCTGGCGTCACGGTGTACAGGGCATGACCAAACCACATGCTCTATGTCGTGATAACCTTCACCACAGGCACAGATACCACTTTCCCCGAGCCCAACACGACGGAGATGCGCGTCAAATCTATAGTGATTGGACATAAGCCGGGACATCACGCAAATGAAATCCCGACCTACATCCAACCCCTTGAACCACGGGTTCGTCGATACTTTGGGGATTATGGAATGTAACCACCTTCCCAATTCCCCTCTGGTCCAAGCATTTTGCCAACTGATGATCGTATTCTGACGTACGAGTGCGAAAAATTCATTAAAAGCAATTGGTCTTTCATAAATATCACCGTTTGTTGCGCCCACCTTAGCCAAAGAGTCCGCTTTCTCATTGCCCGGTATCGAGCAGTGAGAAGGGACCCACGCTAAGGTAATCTGAAACGATTTTTCGGATAAAGCACTCAGATGTTCCCGTATTT
This sequence comes from Wyeomyia smithii, assembly GCF_029784165.1. Lineage (NCBI taxonomy): Eukaryota > Metazoa > Arthropoda > Insecta > Diptera > Culicidae > Wyeomyia > Wyeomyia smithii. The sequence continues at coordinate 118,056,462 of NC_073694.1, forward strand.
TCCCCAGGAAATACGGAGAGTGCTTAACATCTTTCATCGATCGGAGAGCCTCAATGGAACTGAGACTGTCCGTAAAGATGAAATAATGGTCCGTGGGCATTTTTTCGATAATCCCTAGGGTGTACTTAATTGCAGCCAATTCTGCGACGTAAACAGAAGCAGGATTATCGAGCTTATGGGAGACGGTTAAATTGTTATTGAAAATACCGAAGCCAGTGGACCCATCAAGAAGTGATCCGTCAGTGTAGAACATATTGTTGCAGTTGATGTTTCGATATTTATTGGAAAAAATTTTGGGGATCTGCTGCACGCGTAAATGATCCGGGATTCCACGAGTTTCTTCTATCATGGATGTATCGAAAAACACAGTAGAATCAGAAGTATTTGATAAGTCGACACGATTTGGAATATTCGAAGAAGGGTTAATATTTTGGGACATGTGATGGAAATACAATGTCATAAAACGGGTTTGAGAATTAAGTTCGATTAACCTTTCAAAATTTTCAATCACGGGACGGTTCAAGACCTCACATTTGATAAGAATACGAGAAGACAGGCTCCAGAAGCGGTTTTTCAATGGTAGTACTCCAGCTAAGACCTCCAAACTCATCGTATGGGTCGACTGCATGCAACCTAAGGCGATACGCAAACAACGATATTGTATTCGCTCCAGTTTGATCAAATGTGTGTTTGCTGCGAAGCGGAAGCAGAAACACCCGTATTCAATAACAGACAATATCGTTGTTTGGTAAAGCCTTATAAGGTCTCCTGGATGGGCTCCCCACCATTGTCCGGTTATTGTACGAAGAAAATTCACTCTTTGTTGACATTTTGTCATCAGATACCTCACGTGACAACCCCAGGTGCCTTTAGAGTCGAACCAGATACCGAAATATTTGTGTACCAAAACCCGAGAAATCGTTTTACCCATTAATTGTGTTTGAAGCTGAGCAGGTTCATGCTTCCTAGAAAAAACTACTATCTCAGTCTTCACCGGAGAGAATTCGATACCTAGCTGTAAAGCCCAAGCAGACAAATTGTCCAAGGTATCTTGCAATGGTCCTTGCAAATCGGCAGCTTTGGCTCCTGTAACAGAGATTACACTGTCGTCTGCAAGTTGTCTTATCGTGCATGAATTTGCCAGACATTCGTCGATGTCATTTACATAAAAGTTGTAAAGAAGGGGGCTTAAACATGAGCCCTGGGGAAGACCCATGTAGCTAATGCGAAAAGTTGCCAAATCGCCGTGCGTAAAATGCATGTGCTTTTCGGACAACAAATTGTGCAAAAAATTGTTTAAAATTGGAGAAAATTCTTGTCGGTGAAGTTTGCCCGAAAGAATGTCAATAGAAACGGAATCAAAAGCCCCCTTAATGTCCAAGAACGCAGACGCCATTTGTTCTTTGCGAGCATACGCCAGCTGAATATCTGTTGAAAGCAGCGCAAGACAATCATTCGTCCCTTTGGCACGGCGGAAGCCAAATTGAGTATCCGATAGTAGGCCATTTGATTCGACCCAATGGTCTAAACGACGGAGTATCATTTTTTCCATCAATTTCCGGATACAGGATAGCATTGCAATCGGCCTATAAGAGTTGTGATCAGAAGCTGGTTTCCCTGGTTTTTGGATGGCGATCACCTTCACTTGCCTCCAATCCTGCGGTACAATGTTTTGCTCCAGGAACTTATTGAACAAGTTCAACAAGCGCCTCTTGGCATTGCCGGGTAGATTCTTCAACAAGTTGAATTTGATTCTATCTAACCCAGGCGCGTTATTGTTACAGGACAGGAGGGCAACTGAAAACTCTGCCATCGTAAAAGGTGATTCTATCGCGTCGTGGCCCGGAGACGCATCACGAACAATATTTTGCTCAGGAACAGAGTCCGGACATACTTTCCTGGCAAAATCAAATATCCACCTACTTGAAGACTCCTCGCTTTCGTTGACCGTTACGTGATTCCGCATTCTTCGGGCTGTGTTCCAAAGAGTGCTCATCGATGTCTCCCTCGACGTCTCGTTCACGAACCGACGCCAATATCCGCGTTTCTTTGCTTTAGCCAAGCTTTTAAGCTTGGTATCAAGCTCCGAATCCCGTAAATAGTCGCCAGGTATACCTCCCTTCTGGTAGGCCAAAAACGCGTCGGATCTTTGCGTGTAGACATCGGAGCACTCTTGGTCCCACCACGGAGTGGGAGGCCGTTCTTTAATCGTTACGCCGGGATATTTCTTCGTTTGGGCTTGCAACGCGGCGTCGAGAATCAAGCCCGCGAGGAGATTGTATTCTTCAAGTGGAGGATGATGTTGAATCGAATCGACCGCTTCTGAAATCATTCCCTCGTATAACTTCCAATCGACATTCCGTGTGAGGTCATACGGAATATCAACTGGTCGCATGCGAGTTGACCCGTTATTAATTGAAATAAGAATAGGCAAATGGTCGCTACCGTGAGGATCGAGGATTACCTTCCATGTGCAATCCAACCGTAGCGACGTCGAACATAAGGATAGATCCAAAGCGCTTGGGCGCGCTGGAGGTTTCGGGATACGTGTCATTTCGCCGTTGTCTAAAATAGTCATGTCGAAGTCATCGCAAAGGTTATAGATTAAAGAGGAGCGGTTATCATTGTAAGGGGAACCCCAAGCCACGCCATGAGAGTTGAAGTCTCCCAAAATCAAACGTGGCGAGGGAAGAAGTTCTATTAAATCAAAGAGCAGCCGTTGCCCAACCTGTGCTCTGGGAGGAATATATATATTGAGGCAATACAAAGCTCTTCACCTTGTATTGTCATTTGACATGCGACAACTTCGATGCCTGGAATCGAGGGGAGGTTAATACGATAGAAAGAATAGCACTTTTTAATTCCTAAAAGTACTCCTCCATATGGGGTGTCTCGATCGAGTCGAATAATATTAAAATCATGGAAGTTGAGATCAATATTTGAAGTAAGCCAAGTTTCACAAAGGGAAAATGCATCGCATTTGTTTTTATTTATCAAAACTTTAAACGAATAAATTTTTGGTAAAATACTTCTACAATCCCACTGCAAGACAGAGATAGAATCCTTCATATACGCAGTTGAATTAGGCATCGAAGGATACAATCGCTGCAAGGAGGGGCCATTGGGCAGTCAACTGCTTCAAAAATGATCTAACTGTTGGGAGAAATGCTGTAAGAAAAATTTTAATTGGATCGGGTACATTGAAAGTTTCAAAAATCCAGTCCACAATGTCAGAAAATTTCACTAATCCAGAGTTTGTTTCATCAACTGGATGTGCAAAAGGAACAACTGGGGTTTTAGATGTTCCTGGCAGTGCTGGGAACTCCTTCTGGGACTTTAAATTTGCAAGCCCAGGAGGAGTTTGCTTCGGTTTTTCCGCAGCACTGTTTGGTTTGCTTGTAACTTTCATTTCACTTTGAGAAATCTTAGGACCTTTTCTGGGAAGTTTAGGAGAGGAAATATTTTTCCTCTTCCTAGACTCCCCAGGATTGGCGTAAGATGTTCCCGCTGGTGAATCGTCAGAATCGGTTTCATCAGAGGACAACAGATCATAAGGGTTTGATGTAATGGGAGAAGTGGTAACGGTCTTCTTCAGCATCTCAGCGTAAGAACGCTTCGAACGCTCTTTGAGAGACCTCTTTATTTTATCCCTGCGCTGCATGTACACCGCACATGTCGAGAGCTCATGCTGACTCTCCCCACAGTGAATGCATTTTTCAGCATTTTTACTGCAGGAATCATCCGCATGATTCTCCCCACACTTGCCACAATGTGCCTTATTGCAGCAGTAGGCGGCGGTGTGGCCTAACTGCTTACAATTCAGGCAGTTCATGACGCGAGGCACATATAATCGCACAGGGAGACGAACCCGGTGGATCGAGACGTGGCTTGGTAGCGCTGACCCGGCGAACGTAACTCGAAACGAGTCTGACGGGGTGTATACTGTTTTGCCACCGATGATCGATGCTGACCGCAATTGCTTGCAGTCGAGCACCTTTACATCGGGACAGGTTTTGTTTTTAAAGCACCCTTTGGCACTTTCCAGTATACACTCGACGGACAGACTCGAATCGGTTATGACACCGTCGATCTCCACGTCTCGTGCGGGTATGTAAACGCGATACTCGCGTGTGAAGAGCTCAGAGCAAGCTATATCGTTGGCCTCTTTCAGGTTACTGACCACGACACGGAGCTTGTTAGGCCGGACCTTGGAAATTTCGGTCACGCCCTTGTACTTCTTCGTCAGGTCTTTAGAAATCTGCAAGAGGTTCAACTGTTTCGATTTCGGTCCCGCCTTTGGCCGAAAATAGACAGTATAGCTGCCCTGGGCTCCGTCTGGGTAAAGCCTGGGGCGAGGGGGGACTGAAGAATGAACAGGGGAGGGGGTAACAGAAGGGTCAGGGTCAGAGGGGTTCGGGGATGGTGGCGCGGGAGGCGAGGGATCTACATCCATCCCGCTAAGTCTAGCGCACTAGCGCCGACAAGAGCACGTACCTGAGCGGGGGCCTAGTGTGGTTGGTAACGTCTCCGCCAACCACGCTCGACGCCTGGGTTCGAATCCCACCGCCGACATAGGTGTCGATGGTTGTGAGGTGGCGTGATCCACTCACAACCAACCCAACTGGTCTAGATTCAATCCTAGCCGACACCGGAAGATTTTCTGAGGCGAAAAATCTCTGGGATCACGCCTTCCATCGCATGAGGAAGTAAAGCCGTTGGTGCCGGTCCGTTGATAAACGGGTCGTGAGTTAGGGTCCTGGGTGTGGAGTCGCCTCCCTGGGCGTCGGTGATTGGCCACAACAGTGGCGGAACTAGACCGACGGAAAATAAGCGAGAATAAAAAAAAAAAAAGAGCACGTACCTTTTTACTTCTCCCTTCCAGTAAGGTTGGTTGTTCGATCGTTCGAAGTTGCAGCCGTTACAGCCAGCAGCACCAATACAGCAGCACCAAACAGCCACCAGCAGCGAGCCAGGTGTGAGATCACTCCACACAGCGATACAACTCACTGTCAACTGATGGCTTCTTCTTTTTCCTCTTTTGTGTCTCGTCCACTGCTGTAGCACAATTCAGCCAGCAGCCAAATCGGCTTACGCACCAGCTGCTAGTCACGATGCGAAACAGTTGCACAAAGGCGCGAACTTGAACCCGGATTTATTTCACTCGACCAGGCAAACAATGCCAACACTTGTTCACACGTCTTTTGTTTTATATTCTATCGAAGCGATCACCGATCACACGTCCGATACTGATGCGTGTTCGGCACAGAATGGTGCTTTCCCTTAGTTGTTGTAGGCGGTGTGTTCGTTCACTGGATAACGATGTCCGATGGGACTGCAGGTCTGCTAAAGCGTCATCGCGTGATATTCCCAGTTCTTCATGTACGTCCAGGAAAATTTCACGTAGCAGGTTTAAGTCAGTTGGTAGTCCTTCAGCTGCCAGCATCACCGATGCACTAATTTTGGTGATTCCTTGAATGCATACCGTTATTGGCTGATCATGCAGGAAAGCAAGGAAAGCTCGTACCGTATCCATAATTTTGTGATCACGCAGCCGTGCTTTCAGATAGCGTTTGTCACCAGCAGCGGATTGCTCCGTTAGTCTGACAATCGGTGGACGCATAGGATCTAGCAGCGGAGCATTATTTTCCGGTTCTGACTTTGAAGTAGTGCTCTGTGTTGTACCTTTTTCAGATCGATACGGGTTGATAGTTTCTCCTTTCCTGAAGTTGATGAGTTTTGGAGCAGAAAGTGCAGCTATCGGATGGTCGGTTGATGAGGGTGGCCCGGCGAATTGAACTTTTGCTGTGGCTAGTAATTCTTTGTCTGATGCGTTGATGCGCTGATGCGTTGATAGTTTTGCGCACCGCTGTGCTGGTTGTTTTGTTTACTGGTATGAGTGATTTGTTGTTTTCTTTTTTTACGGTTTCTTTTGGCATTTTCGGCAGCTTTTTCTTGTAGTCTTCGAGACCGTTGCTTGGCATCAAAAGTGGACCAGTCCTGCTTCCATTGCCATTTGTTACCCAGAAATCTCCATCCTGGAGATCTATGGTCCGCTTTCGGGTAGAAAGATTTTTCAGCTAGTTCTTTCTGAAGATTTTTTTGAGGTTTTGCACTGCATGTGTTGGTCACCTGAAGATTGGAGACAGTCCCTGAGACAAATTTCACCTCCTAGAGTATTTCAGTAAGTTTTGAGTCGTTATTTGTATGAGGTTTCAATGACTCAGCCTCTGTGATTGAACTAATAAAATTGCTTGTCAGGCTTGAGAGCCGTTCGTCAAAATATTTATGTATTTTTTGTGGCATCGTTGAAAACGACTCGCTGATGCCGGTCAATGTCGTGTGCAATTTATTGTCACACGACTTAATGTGCTGCCCGACCGCACTGCACATGTTTTGATTGCCTTTGGTAATCGCTGACAAAGTTTCTTTGACATCATTAAGCAGGTGCTCAATACTGTCGAACAATTCTGACACTAAGCAGAATTTTTTCATATCCGCGGCAATGCGATGATTGGCGTCCGTCTGTCGATGAATTGCCTCCACAAGCTGCTCCTGTTGATGAAGCAGCTTCCGTACGTCAGCTTCCTTCCGGAGAATTTCTTGACATTCCGTACACAATGGCGTCATATAAGATGTGATGAAAAGTTCGCGGTATCGTTGTACGCCGATACACGCAGCATGGTAAGTTCTACTGCAGAACTCGCACTTCCAAAGAAAGCGGTCGTCGTTTATGCTGCACGAATTTACACCGCACGGCATGGTTATTTACGTTAATACACTAAGCGGAAGAGTTACGACACGGATGGTCAGCAAAAACACGCGACGTTGTCAAGGTGTGAAAAAAAAAACAAAAAAAAGATGTATACTATACAAGTTAATTGCGGAGCGAAAAGCAAACGCGTCCGCGCCCGACGACTGTTGGAGGCGACAAAAGTAAGAAAAATCAAAGTAAGAAGAATTTAGCGTGACCATTCATGCTCAGTTTTCCTCTATAATCATATCTAAAGAGATAACATGTGAATTTTTATAACAAAAATGTTTGTTGGTGTCCAAGGAACACGTCTGAGAAGAAGTTAACGTTTTAATCCACATAACTACGTAGAAATAAAAAAAAAAGAGATTAAACCAATGAAATGTGGCCTTTCCTCCAGCCAAATATCCCAAGATCTACTTTTGGTAAAAGTAAAAAAGTATTTCGAATCCCGTAATGTGTTTCTATTCACAAAACTACGAAAACATCAGAAATGTAATTTTTTTTCTGCTCGACTCGCACCAAATTAAAACATAAATTCATCTGCAAGAAAATATTTGCAGATGTTGAAGGAACAACGAACATTTAAAAAAATTTACAGGCGAATTGAGCTCATGCTCAAAAAGTCAAAATTTTGCATGTATTATACTGCCGTTCCAAGCATAGTTGTCCCAGCGTGCATAAGGTTTGTGTAGAACATGGGACAACTATGATTGGAACGGCAGTATGTGTGTAATATATATATAAATTTCAAAAAGAGTATTTTAAAGTGTTTTTCTGTATGCAGAAAATCATCTTCAAACATACGTAGTTTTTAAAGTAATATCTCAACTTTTAGCAATATAGGGATACCATCTGGTCGAAGTTAGAAATCAGGACACCTTTTACTCGGCACAAATTTAATTTAGCCATTCTATTCTTCGATGTATGAGCAAATATAACACGTAATATGTGATTTACCCATTAAAATACAACATAAAACTCTTTTATTTACTGTACATTAAGTAAATTAATTTTTATTGAGTTTTTTTTTTTTACGCGTTGATATGTACCTCGTGGAAAGACGCGGTAATTAAAAAATTCTTCGATTTGAATATACGCGTGAAAAACCCGTTAATTCGAAAATCCGTGTAGAAAAACACATAGTAAAAAAGCTGAGTGTATCTCTGACGAGTCACTTTCATCAAACCACTTTAAATTGTTACGCATTAGTAGATATTTAAAAAATTCAACACACGTAAACTGTTTCAACTTAAACTCAACGAATGCCAGATGCTTAATGGTAACGGTTAACGCGTGAAATATTCTTCTTATTACTCTATAAATGAAAAAAATTCGATCGCAGTGAGCGTTGCGACCTAGAATCGAAAACATTTATTGAGCAATTTTCAAAAATTCTGCTCATTACCACATAACAAAATTAAATATCTTAAGAAAATCAGGACAAATGCTAAAATATAAAAAATAAATCAGGACGCCCAAATAGAACTTCAAAATCAGGACATGTCCTGCTAAATCAGGACGGATGGTATCCCTATAGCAATAAGATGCTTATTATTTTTCCTCACATGTCTTTCCTGAACATTTACAAACATTTCAATAAAGAACAATTACATATCATAGCTTTGAATTTTGATTTAGAGGCAAATTAGGTTCAAATATTCATGATTTTGCTTGTTTAACGTAGTGTTGTGAATAATAAATTTTGATTTGCAGATGAATTAAGTATAAAACGTCATAATTTTGCATGTTTTACGTTTGTGAATAATATGTCGAGTTTTAGTAATCAGATACTTGTTATTTTTTCTCAAATGTCTTTCTTAAACATCAACAAACATTTTATTGAAAAAAGAATCACATGTCATCGATTTGAATTTTGATTTGGAGACGAATTAAGTATAAAAATACATAATTTTGCATGTTTTCGTAGTTTTGTGAATAATATCTCAAGTTTTAGTGATCAGATTAATTATTTTTCCTCAAATGTCTTTCCTGAACATTAACAAACATTTTAGTGAAAAAAGAATCATATGTCATCGCTTTGAATTTTGACTTAGAGGAGAACTTAGCACAGATAGTCATAATTTTGCATGTTTCACGTAGTTTTCTGAATAATATCTCAAGTTTTAGTAATTAGATACCTATTATTTTTTCTCAAATGTCTTTCCTGAACATCAGCGAACATTTTAATGTTAATAAACCTACATGTCACCGCTTATTATTTTCGATTTAGAACGGTGCAAAATGATGATTACTGTACACCTCAGAGACTGAGGGAATAATATCAATAATATCAATAATATCAAGCGTTACGGAATTCCATTTCTATATAGTAGATATAAGACATAATTGAGATATTAGCGCATTACCACTGATGCTCTTACATACTCGATATTATTCTGCTTTGTGAAATATACTAAAACCATGCCAAACCGGTTTTGTAGAATTACCGTTTTGAGCTCAGTTTTTGTCCGATTTAAGATTTGTTTTTTTAAAAGATGGGTAAGAAGATGCTAACATGTGGACAATCTCTTAGAATTTTGATATTTGATCTTAAAACAAAATGGCGTCGAAAAAACATCGAGAATTTCCGATTTCTCAAAAATTCAAAATGGTGCCATTGTTGCCCCTTTAGTTGAAATATATTCAAACTCGGGGTAATTTGGTTCTGCATCTAAGTACACAAAAAGATTATATATAGAAACCAAGGCAGAAAAAAATCATTTTTTGTTGCACTGTGTAATTGTTTGTCAAAATTGGGGGGGAGGGGGGCGTGGGAAGCTCATCATCCGGCCCTCTTCGTAGCACATACTACGGAGAGCCAGGTGAAAACCCACCAATTAACTGTCGATCTTCCTAACTGGAAAACGTCTGCAAACTATCTCTAATAATAATATTTCGTCCACTGTATCACAAGCAATTGCGAATAGATGGGCGATTGAGAGATATTGAGTGCATTGGGTACAGGGCCAAGTCCCCCCTTGGTGGCGCTAAACGATGAGATTTCATGATATTAATTGCAAATGAAAGGTCTTGTTGTCCCATAAGACCCTATTAAATTTTATTGTAATCGAATTTTTAGTTTAGAGGTTATGTATCAAAATGTAAAAATCATGAAACATCATTATCTCTAAAACCACTCAACCGATTTGAACAAAATTGGTTTTAAATGAACGGGCTACCTGAAAAACCGTTAAATTTTGAATTTTATAAAGATTTAACTTGTGGTTCAAAAGTTATGAAAAGAAACGTGTTCTGGAGACTGTTTAATCTCACTCATGTTTCTCAGAGATGGCTGGACCGATTCTCATAAAATCAGTTTCAAATGGAAGGTTTAGTTGCCCCATAAGACCCTATTGATTTGTTTTGCAATCGGACAATCGGCAAAGTAATACCTGTTATGTTCAAAAATGTGAAATCCAGCTATGAAAAGGAACATATTCCGAAGACTACTTGAGCTCACTCACTTTTCTTAGAGATGGCTGACCCGATTTCCACAAATTTAGTGTCAAATAAAAAGTCTAGCTGCCTCATAACCCCCTTTTGAATTCTTATATATATATATATATATATATATATATATATATATATATATATATATATATATATATATATATATATATATATATATATATATATATATATATATATATATATATATATATATATATATATATATATATATAAGTTACAATTTTCTCTAGCCTGAAGGGCTTTTTAAAAAATGATTAATGAAAACCTAAAGTTAACTATCCTCTATCGTGTCTCAATTAGAACTAACTTTATTATTTTTATGCCCTGGTTACAAAGCTAGAAAAGCAACTGCACCGCTGACCAAGCAAACTGCAGCCCGCGTCGTTGTCGTCGTCGATGCCGTTGCATGCGCTGCCAACGCCCGTGGGAATCGTTCCAGTCAGCGTCTGTAGAAATCCGACTCGCTCACTTCGAATGAAATAATGTGGCTAGTGGTTCCTCGAGTCGGTGGACTTCGCGTTCCAGTTCTTGCAATCTGCTGATCTGGGAGGTTTCGTCTGTAACTTGCCCCTCCTTGAAGATCGAAACGTCCTCGTTTGCAGTGAATTCAACTCTGTGACCGGATGAGGGCTTCTTGTTGTGATGGTTCCAGTGGTTGCTAAATTTCCTGCTCATTAAGAAAAATATAGCGATTGTTGCGATTATCAGGCTTATGCTCGACAAAGATATGGAAGTAAAGGCGGTTACGTTGGTTTTAGAATTTAATGCCTCCAAATGATGCCTGTTAATGAAATGAAGTTTTTCAAAACTTATTTGAGGCTCTATATCAATAGTTTGGATTTCTAAACCATCCATGGGAACGACCAACAATGGCTCTACCTTGTACCATTCTTTGTTGGTAAATTCCAACCCATTTATAATTATGGTACAGTTGTGGTATTCGATTAGGAATGTTCCCGAGAGGGTTCGATTCCGCATCCCGCAAGTGGTTGCTATCTCTTGACTGTTTATTTGTTTTGCAATCAGGTGATTATCGGTTATAGACTTGATTTCTGAGGGTAGACTTACTTCCTTGAATGAGCAGTTCGCAGGGATTCCTTTTAGCAAGTATGGAAAGCAACCATCTAAGGTGAAATTGTTCAAATTTTCTGGGTGGCAGATTTGGTTATGGCCGACTCGTTGGCACTCCTCGATGATGAAGTAGAATTGTTGGTCATTGGTGATTGCTGTGTGAGCGGGTAGCTTAAGTGTTTTATTTTTGACTATTAATGGCTCTAATAGCAGCGTTCTATAAGCAAGTTCATCTAGTAAGGGAATTTCTACTATGAAAACAATTTTTGTGTGATTATAAAATGCGCTGAGATTAAGGAATTGATAAACCTGATCAATGCTATCTATGATAATTTTATGGTTGGTAAAATGATCTAATATTATGCTCAACTCGTCGGGGGAAAGGATGTCTCTAGGTATGGTATTTAGTTTAGCTAGTTGGATTGATTCGAAAATAAGCTTCAAGTGAGATTCTAAATTATCTAGCTGGATATTAATTTTAAATATTTCTCTCAGTAGTTTGATTGTTTTGTCGATTCCTGAATTTGACTTAGCTGCTATAAGATTTTTCCTGATAAGGTTGTGATCAAATTCAAACTGTTCTATAAACTTGTTTAACCTGTCCTGAAGTTGGGTGTTAATCCTAGCTTGCTCGTTATTTTCGTTAATTAGAATTTTGTCATCGATTTCTAGAGCTTTGAGAGTTTTTGATATTTCTATTAGATCGTCATTATCGAGATTTCTGGTTATCTGCTTTATGGCTGATCCTACAAAGTTGAGCAACCCTCTCTTGTTTCTTTGCCTTGGCATTAAATTTTGAAACATCTTGCGAGTATTGCTAAACTTTGATTCCAACATTGCTGTCAAGTCTGAGAGGTTTCCAAAGCTTTTCAGTCCGTGTATGGCGACGTCTAGTCTGGCGAAAATTGTTTCGCACTGCTTAAGGTCAACAACGTGATATAAACGATGTTTCCCAATCCTCACGAAAGACTTACCCATATCTAGTGCCAATAATCCGGGATTATGTTGGAGGTCGGTTATTTGGATGGAGGAGCTGGAATGGGATGGATTAAGGAAAGCGAGAACCCACACTGCCATGGCCAGTCGAAAATCCATTGGTACTAATCCTAAAATGAGACTGTGTTAATATGATTGAAATCGTAAATAAGATGAATAAAAAATTTAATGCTAGTATTACATAAAACTAATTACTGGGTTTTTTTTTTTATGTACGGACCCTTGTTATTTTACTCTTATGCAATTTCCGGTTGTTAGAGTCTGTGAATGTCTGGTGGCCGTCATTGGCTACTGTTACGGGGTTGAAGAAACTCTGTTGTTTGCTTTTTATCCCCTGCCGTTTATTATAAACAATTTGGCCAGGCTCCAACGCGGGTGGATCCTCTCTTGAAGGGTTTCGCTGGTCGTTCTGTTTCTCTTGGGATTGCCTGATTTGATGAATTACTTCATCGTATACTTTGTTGCGGGCTTCTAGCATTCTTTGAGGGTCGAGGGGTCTCTCTTCACCATCTTTAATCCCATAGAAAGCTTCTCGAGGTTTGATTTTCAGAGAGGAGTGTACGCTGTTGTTGTATAAGGTACAGCAAATCAAAAACATCTCCTTGATTGAAACATTGGGAAACTTATGCCTATTGCATTTGTAGATTTCATTAATGGTCGAATGAAATCGCTCTACAATCCCGTTAGTTTCACTTCTATCAACCGGTGTAAAATATTGTTGGACATTGAGGTCGGCGAGCATGCCTCTCATTTCGATAGACCGTATTCCCGGTTCGTTATCAGAAACCATTAGCTTCGGTGTGCCATATAGCGAGATATATTTTAATATGGCCCTTCGTATATCCGGTGTGGTTCTTGACTTCATGGAAATCAAAGTTCCAAAGCGTGTCAATTTATCGACCACTGATAGGAAGGTGTATGGTCGAGAAATCAATATGTCAACATGGATAATGTCCAAGGGTTTCTCTGGTATAGGAGTTTCCCCATGTTTGATTTTGTATGGTCTACGCTCGTACTTCATTTTGTTACACGTAGGGCACAAAACAATGTACGTGCGGATTTTTCTCTTCATTTTTGGGAAATACCACCTACGTAGTATTTCTTCTCTATTTTCTCGAATACCCCGGTGTGCGGTTTCATGCGTTTCCTCTATAACTTGATCTTGTTCGGTATCTGTGGTTAAATCGGTTAGTAGTCTTTGTGAAATTTTTACTTTGAACGTCTTGCATCTACTGAAATAATTTCGATACACTAGTTGAAGGGTTCCGAACAACTGTTCAGGGCAATGAATACAATTTACCTTTCGTGGATCCATGTATTCACGAAATATTCTAATTAAAATTGGCACCCCGAACGCGAAATTTGTAATAGTTCGCCGGTGCATCTGCGGAAACACTTCACTGTAATCTTCAGTGTAATGATCGCCAATTTTTAATATAACTTGATTATGAAAGAAGTTAACGGGCAGCTCAGTGAACTCAATTAGATTTGACGAGTCAGAGTCTGCGGAATGCACGGAATTGCTATCTGTTGATTCATCTTCATTGGCATTTACCTCTTCGGGAATTCTGGATAGAGCGTCTGCTACCACATTTTGTTTCCCTGGTCGATGAGTTATTTGGAAGTCATATTCTAGGAGTCTCAGCCTCCACTTCACTAATCTGGTATTAGGTGTCTTCAGATTAAGTGCGTAAGTAAGAGGTTGGTGGTCAGTATAGAGGGTGAATTTCCTCCCGAAAAGATATGGTCGGAAGTACTGAGTTGCCCATACTATAGCCAAAAGCTCCTTTTCTATAGCGGAATAATTTTCTTCCGTCTTCGTAAGCGTCCGAGACGCGAACGCGACCGGTCTGTCTCTTCCTATACAACCCTGCGACAGCACGGCTCCCAACGCAAAGTTACTAGCATCGGTTGTCAAAATAAATGGACGTTCGAAATCGGGATACTGCAATACGTCACTTTGCGTAAGCAATTCTTTACACTTTTCAAAGGTTTTTACGAATAAAGGTGTATGTTCAATCGTTTCCCCTTTTCGCAGCTGCGCAGTTAGTGGTTTGGAAATTTTCGCAAAGTCGCGAATGAATCTTCTATAATAGCCCAAAATTCCAAGGAATCCTTTCAGCTCCTTTTGGTTTTTCGGTAGTGGCCAACTTTTGATTGCATCAATCTTAGCAGGGTTCGGTTTAACGCCCTGATCCGTAACGATATGCCCTAAAAAAGCTACTTCTTTTTTAAGAAACTCACACTTGTCGAGCTGAAGCTTTAAATTTACTTTTTCAAGTGCACTCAGTATTTTTTCTAAGTTCTCGAGATGCTCTTGCAAGGAAGCTGAAAAAACAATTATGTCGTCCATGTAAATGAGACAACATTTTCCAATGAATTCTCTGAGTACATGGTCCATAACCCGTTGAAACGTACCCGGAGCATTTTTCAGACCAAACGGCATTCGTAAATATTCGTATAAGCCGTGGTCAACTTGAAACGCTGTTTTCTGTACATCTCTAGCGTCGACCTCGATCTGGTGAAAACCAGAGGCCAGATCAAGTGTGCTAAAGTATTGGCACCTGCCTAGCTTGTCCAGTATCTCGGTGATATTGGGCAGCGGATATTTGTCATCTATAGTCTTCGCATTTAGTTCCCTATAGTCGACTACTAGGCGCCATTTTTGCTTACCAGATGCATCGGCCTTTTTTGGTACTATCCATATGGGTGACCCCCATGGCGATGTACTTGGCTGTATGATGCCTTGGCTGAGCATTTTAGAAATTTGTTTCTGTACCTCTTCCTTATGGACGAAGGGGTACCTGTAATTTTTTGTATAAACGGGCAGCTCGTCGCTGGTGTTTATACGATGTTTAATCACGTTAGTGAACGATAGGTCGTCACCCTCTCTCTGTAGAACACTGTCCGGTTTCTTGTAAGCAAGCTGAGAAGCTTCGATCTCTCCTCGTCGTTCAAATGATCTGTACGCACTTCGTTTTCAATATTTCGCCTACATGCTTTAATTTGTGATGGAAAATCCTTCACTTCAAAATTATTAATTTCAGAAACGATTTGCCCATAATCAATTTTCTTGTTTGTTGAACATTCCTGTGTGCAAACAAAAACTAATCTTGCTTTACTCTCTTGAATACTGTACACTCCGGAGGGCACGTATACGTCAGCGGCAACTTGTAGGTCGTCTTCCAGGAAGAAATCTCCGGAGGCGACCGAAACCGGGACCTCGTGAATTGTGGACATTAATTCATGAAAGTTCAACTCAATCAAATCGGGATGCTTTTTCTTCAAAGGTATGACGGTGTCTTTAATAATTAATTCGACTGTTGAGGTGTCGAACAGGGCTCCCAACTCGTGAAGTGTCTGAAATCCAATCAGACCATCGAAAAAGTTATGAAACTCAAAAAGATGAAATTTCTGATTGGAAATACTAGTTATGTATTTTGCGAATGGGTTAAAAAAGGTGTGTTGGTTTATTATATAGGATCCATTGATGTTTTTCACTCTATGAAGTGATCCTGAAGCTACGGATTTTGTTGGAACTATTTTTGGAGAAATGTAATTTCGATTAGCTCCTGTATCTATTAAAATTTTTAGAGGGGGCCCGGTTCTTCTATTGATCTCTAAATATGGAAGAAAGGTCATTCCCTTGCTTGTTGTTCGGAATCGGGCATAAAATTTACATCGTCATCTTCATCTGCATATGGACAGCCATTATCAATGTCCTCGGTCTTTTTATTTTCGGTTAGGGGTTCAACACACTCCTCGTGCGAATTTACTTGCGTCGGACGATAGTTGTTCGATCTAAGTTGACCGGATGGGTCCGGTTTGATAGCGAGACGCGAGGGTACTGTCGAAATTGATTCGAGTTCCAATCTGGTCGATTTTGAACAACGTTTCTGTTCTGGGAATTTATATTAGGATTTGGATTGGGGTTAGGAATGGGATTGGATTTTGTGTTAAATCCTTGTTGAGCAGGCCATTTTTGAACGTCCTGCGGTCTCGCAGAAAATTTGGGCAAAAATTTTGTTTGCTCGAAGCCAACATTCATGGATCTTCGCTCTCGTTTTCTCCGTTGTGCACTTTCTAAAGACAAGGCGCTCTGGTATGCTGAATGCAATGTTTTCGGTAGACCCACTCGCACTAAAGATGAAAGGCTGTCATGCAGTGCGTCAATGAATACGTCGATAATCATACTTTCGTACGATTCCAGGATAACGTTAGAACACTGCTTGAGTCGATCGTCAAGTTGAATTTTGGCATTGATGCTTGCCAAAATTCCTTTGCATTCATAATGAAAATCGGTATTTGTTACCTTGGCGTAAGTATGAAATACTGGTTACTATGGCAGACAAGTCGCGCTTGTCGCCGAAATGGTCTTTCAATGTACACTTTATTGCCTCCCACTCGAGCCTACATTGACTCATAGTGAGTGCTTCGTTTGCATTTCCATGGATTTTATCCCGAATAATGCCAACCCAAAGGGGCATCACTAGCGGCAGATCTGTTTCACTCACTAGATTTTTTGAAATTTGTAGCTTTTGCTCTACGGATTCGAGCCAACAGGCCAGAGAATTAGGACTTCCATTATATTCTGGAACCATCCTAATCGCGTCAGGGATGCGTGAAATGTCAAATTTCGGCATCTCCATGATCGAAGACGTGCTTGCGATCGCTTGGTTTGCGGTATTTGTCCGCGCATTTTCTAACAAAGAGGGCTATTTGTAGCCGTTGTGCCTCTAACTGGGCGGTTAGAGTATCTAAACGCGCTTGCATTTCATCACTCATTCTTCTGGTTATCATAAAACACTTTCACTGCACTTAGTTAAACAAGCAAAAAAAAAAGTATTGCAACTAAAATAGAAAAAAATTTAAATTACTCACGGTTTTGTTTTTATTTTATTGAACAGAATTCTCAAGTATACCCCGTCCTTCGGGAAGAGCCTCGAATCCTCGATATCACCTCGAGGTGTGATTCCACTTTGTCGATATTCCTTCGATTAAGTTTTATCACGGACACTTGCACTCGCGGACTAAGGATTTACTTGAATCCTACTCACGACTGCGCCAGTTACAATTCTTTCTAGCCTGAAGGGCTTTTTAAAAAATGATTAATGAAAACCTAAAGTTAACTATCCTCTATCGTGTCTCAATTAGAACTAACTTTATTATTTTTATGCCCTGGTTACAAAGCTAGAAAAGCAACTGCACCGCTGACCAAGCAAAACTGCAGCCCGCGTCGTTGTCGTCGTCGATGCCGTTGCATGCGCTGCCAACGCCCGTGGGAATCGTTCCAGTCAGCGTCTGCTAGAAATCCGACTCGCTCACTTCGAATGAATAATGTGGCTAGTGGTTCCTCGAGTCGGTGGACTTCGCGTTCCAGTTCTTGCAATCTGCTGATCTGGGAGGTTTCGTCTGTAACTTATATATATATATATATATATATATATATATATATATATATATATATATATATATATATATATATATATATATATATATATATATATATATATATATATATATATATATATATATATATATATATATATATATATATATATATATATATATATATATATATATATATACCGTAAACTGGGGTGACTTTGATCACTTTTTTGATTGTATCTCAAATATTTTCAGAATATACTGAAAACAATATTCTTTGATATTTTTAAAATAAGTACTGGCATGCATTGAAAAAGATTCAGTCACTACTTCAAAAGTTTAGCAACAATTTTGCTGTTTTTAAATATGCTCTAAAAATTTTACACCAATAATCATTCCGGGGTGACTTTGATCACTTCATTGTTTTGATGAATTTGGAGTAACACTTTGCTACTTTCACTAAATTGAACAGCCTTAAACGACTTAAACGAGTTTATAAATATGGAAAGCAATTTGGGGGCCATTCACATTCTACGTGAACAGTTTATAATGGCGAATGTCCAAGATTCATAAAAATTTTTTTGAATATATATGAATGATTATTCACTGAGAGAGAAGGTGGTCTAAAATCGTCAAAAACTAGTCCACGAAGAATATGACTTATGAAATTGTCCAAATTTGCATGTTACTTCACGTCTTGGGTTTCTGTAATACGCTGTGGAGAAAATTGGGACTCAACATTGCCTTCGAGGAAAAACTTGCAAAAATAACAATAAAATGTATTGTTATAATATTTGTTCATCTTGAGAACTAATCTGGGAACAAAATTGAAACACTTTACGTATTGCAACTTGTTGTTTTGAATCTGCTTGAACCGATTGTTTGTATGCAACAAAAATCGCCAAAAATACACTTTATTTTCAAATAATATTTTAGCATGAAAACACTCTTTAAATAGCCATGAAAAAAAATAGCATGAAAAAAACTCTTTAAAAATCCCAAGCACTACGAGCGCTTTTTTACCACATTTTCAGAAAAGAGGTATAGTGATCAAAGTCACCCTGGTGATCAAAGTCACCCAGTTTACGGTATATATATATATATATATATATATATATATATATATATATATATATATATATATATATATATATATATATATATATATATATATATATATATATATATATATATATATATATATATATATATATATATATATATATATATATATATATATATATATATATATATATATATATATATATATATATATATATATATATATATATATATATATATATATATATATTTTTTTTTATTTTTTGTTTCAGGTGGAGGGGAAATTTGCATCCAAACCCCTGAGGTGACCAACCTCAGGGAGTGTGGGGTTGGTTTGAATCAGTGATCGGACCCACTAAAACCCCTCCAGTCTCCAGCCCATAATACTCCCCGGGACCACCGCTAGGTATTGCTTCGGGGAGCGGCTTTTGTGCTCTGTGCACCCTCTTGGTTCTATAGATCTCTTTGCTAACTTAGCTAACTAACCTGGAGACTGGCCGTTAGCTAACACTGGCGTGTCGGTGGTCAACCTGTCGCCTGTTTTGCAATTCTAAAACTATTTGAGAGGCGGCTGTACAAACCGCCCTCCAAATGTTTGGGTCTTTACACATCCTCCGAACTAGGTTGTCCGGAGTGGTGTCTGGCCCGCTCACTACCATCATGTCGCTCCGCGCATGCACAAAACGAGGGCAAACGAAGAAGACATGCTCAGCAGTTTCTTCCGCATCCGCACACTCGGGACACATGGGGGACCCCGCATGCCCGAATCTGTGTAGATACTGCCTGAAGCAACCATGACCTGACAGAATCTGTGTCAAGTGGAAGTTAACTTCTCCATGGCGCCTCCCGACCCATCCGGATACGTCCGGAATAAGTCGATGCGTCCATATACCCTTTGCGGAATTGGGCCATTCCTGCTGCCATCTGATCATCGAGAATGACCTTCTGGTGCCTCGTATACCCCTTGTGTCACGTTGATCGAAGCATTCTACGTCCTCCTTAATGGCTATGCTGATAGGCATCATGCCGGACAGGACGCAGATTGCGTCGTATGACACTGTACGGTACGCGCTCACAACCCTCAGGCACATGAGCCTGTAGGTACTTTCCAGTTTTCGACGATGACTGTTGGTACCTAACGCTTTGGACCACGCTGGCCCACCATACCTAAGTATGGACGAAACCACGCTGGCAAGAAGTTTACGCTTGCTGCCATATACCGCTGAGCTATTGGACATCATTCGAGATAGTCCTGCAGCGGCCGTTGAAGCCCTCTTACAGGCATAGTCGACGTGACTCTTAAATGTGAGCTTATCGTCAACCATAACCCCCAAGAGCTTCAAGGAACGCCTTGAGGTAATGGTGCAGTCACCGACTCTGACCACCGCCTGTTGCTCTAATTTGCGGTTGTTCACAACCGTAACCTCCGTTTTATGGTGCGCTAACTCCAGTTTCCTAGAGTGCATCCAGTCTTCGACCTTGCGTATGCAGTGCGTGGCCGTCAACTCGACCTCTTCGATCGACTCGCCGTAGACCTCTAGCGTGATGTCGTCTGCGAAACCGACGATCACAACCCCTACAGGGAACTTTAGTTTCAACACCCCGTCATACATGACATTCCACAACACCGGGCCCAGGATGGAACCTTGCGGTACCCCTGCGGTGATTGGGACGCACTTCTGACCCTCCTCCGTGTTGTAAACTAGTACCCGATTCTGGAAATAATTTTCCAAAATCTTGGCGAATGTCCAAAAATCGCCAAAAATACACTTTATTTTCAAATAATATTTTAGCATGAAAAAAAACTCTTTAAATAGCCATGAAAAAAACTCTTTAAAAATCCCAAGCACTACGAGCGCTTTTTTACCACATTTTCAGAAAAGAGGTATAGTGATCAAAGTCACCCTGGTGATCAAAGTCACCCAGTTTACGGTATATATATATATATATATATATATATATATATATATATATATATATATATATATATATATATATATATATATATATAAATATATATATATTTATATATATATATATATATATATATATATATATATATATATATATATATATATATATATATATATATATATATATATATATATATATATATATATATATATATATATATATATATATATATATATATATATATATATATAGATATATATATATATATATATATATATATATATATATATATATATATATATATATATTTTTTATTTTTATTTTTTGTTTCAGGTGGAGGGGAAATTTGCATCCAAACCCCTGAGGTGACCAACCTCAGGGAGTGTGGGGTTGGTTTGAATCAGTGACCGGACCCACTAAAACCCCTCCAGTCTCCAGCCCATAATACTCCCCGGGACCACCGCTAGGTATTGCTTCGGGGAGCGGCTTTTGTGCTCTGTGCACCCTCTTGGTTCTATAGATCTCTTTGCTAACTTAGCTAACTAACCTGGAGACTGGCCGTTAGCTAACACTGGCGTGTCGGTGGTCAACCTGTCGCCTGTTTTGCAATTCTAAAACTATTTGAGAGGCGGCTGTACAAACCGCCCTCCAAATGTTTGGGTCTTTACACATCCTCCGAACTAGGTTGTCCGGAGTGGTGTCTGGCCCGCTCACTACCATCATGTCGCTCCGCGCATGCACAAAACGAGGGCACACGAAGAAGACATGCTCAGCAGTTTCTTCCGCATCCGCACACTCGGGACACATGGGGGACCCCACATGCCCGAATCTGTGTAGATACTGCCTATAGCAACCATGACCTGACAGAATCTGTGTCAAGTGGAAGTTAACTTCTCCATGGCGCCTCCCGACCCATCCGGATACGTCCGGAATAAGTCGATGCGTCCATCTACCCTTTGCGGAATTGGGCCATTCCTGCTGCCATCTGATCATCGAGAATGACCTTCTGGTGCCTCGTATACCCCTTGTGTCACGTTGATCGAAGCATTCTACGTCCTCCTTAATGGCTATGCTGATAGGCATCATGCCGGACAGGACGCAGATTGCGTCGTATGACACTGTACGGTACGCGCTCACAACCCTCAGGCACATGAGCCTGTAGGTACTTTCCAGTTTTCGACGATGACTGTTGGTACCTAACGCTTTGGACCACGCTGGCCCACCATACCTAAGTATGGACGAAACCACGCTGGCAAGAAGTTTACGCTTGCTGCCATATACCGCTGAGCTATTGGACATCATTCGAGATAGTCCTGCAGCGGCCGTTGAAGCCCTCTTACAGGCATAGTCGACGTGACTCTTAAATGTGAGCTTATCGTCAACCATAACCCCCAAGAGCTTCAAGGAACGCCTTGAGGTAATGGTGCAGTCACCGACTCTGACCACCGCCTGTTGCTCTAATTTGCGGTTGTTCACAACCGTAACCTCCGTTTTATGGTGCGCTAACTCCAGTTTCCTAGAGTGCATCCAGTCTTCGACCTTGCGTATGCAGTGCGTGGCCGTCAACTCGACCTCTTCGATCGACTCGCCGTAGACCTCTAGCGTGATGTCGTCTGCGAAACCGACGATCACAACCCCTACAGGGAACTTTAGTTTCAACACCCCGCCATACATGACATTCCACAACACCGGGCCCAGGATGGAACCTTGCGGTACCCCTGCGGTGATTGGGACGCACTTCTGACCCTCCTCCGTGTTGTAAACTAGTACCCGATTCTGGAAATAATTTTCCAAAATCTTGTACAACGACACCGGTACGTGGATGCTCCTAAGCGCGAGCGCTATGGAGTCCCAACTGGCGCTATTGAATGCATTCTTCACGTCAAGCGTGACGATTGCGCAATAGCGAATGCCCCAACTCTTACGCTGGAGTGCTACCTCTGCCGTCTTGGTGACAGAGAGAATAGCATCCAGCGTGGATCTACCTTTCCGGAAGCCGAACTGGTTACTTGCCAGACCGTTTACACCCTCTGTGTACTTCACCAGTCTGTTGAGGATAATCCTCTCAAGCACCTTGCCCGTAGTGTCCAGCAGACAGATAGGTCTGTATGCCGATGGGTCCCCTGGCGGTTTCCCAGCCTTCGGCAACAGCATCTCTGTCGCTTCCACCTGTCCGGAAAGAGGCAGTCATCCAGGCACTTCTGCATGACTGCTCGAAATAGATCAGGGGCCACTTTCATGGCCGTCCTGATGGCCAAGTTCGGGATTCCATCCGGTCCCGGTGCCTTGCTCACCTTTAGGGAGTTGGCGATCACGATGAGTTCCTCATTCGTAACCCTTACCTCCTCCACAACCTCTGCACGGCTGCCGTCTCTCACGGATTGGATGCCCGGCAGGTTGGCCGACCATCCCTGGTCTGTGTCTGAGATACTGGAACGTCGGACGTGAGACTCAGCAACCGGAGGCCAAGGATTTGGCTCGTGTCGTGGAAAGAGTCCCTCGATGATGCGCTCCAGCATCGCTGGTGATCGCTCTGCAGGCGCCAACACGCCTTTGGTCTTCGCCATTGCGACTCTGTAGGCGTTGCCCCACGGATTCGTATTGGCACTCGCGCATAGCCTATCGAAGCAGGCCCTTTTGCTCGCCTTTATCGCACTTTTAAGCGCCGATCTTGCAGATCCGAATTTTTATATATATAATTTTATATATTTTATATAAAATATATATATATATATAAATATATATATATATATATATATATATATATATATATATATATATATATATATATATATATATATATATATATATATATAAATATATATATATATATATATATATATATATATATATATATATATATATATATATATATATATATATATATATATATATATATATATATATATATATATATATATATATATATATATATATATATATTAAATAAAAATAAGTTGGTGTCTGTATAACGGCGTTTCACTCCAAATAGAATCAACGGATTTGAATGATTCTTTTTGTGTTTGTTTTGTCTTGATCTCCGACGAGTTAATAAGCCATAAAAATAACAATAATCAACTGATAAAGTTTGAAAAATCACAGGAGGGTTGTGTGCAAAGCCACGACCGCAAGGTTGAAGTAGAATTCTTTTACAAGAAAGATAAGATAAGAAAGGCTGCTTGCGTGTCAGTCATTTTGAAATCGGATTTGTTTCGTATATACTGCTTGTTAAGTACAGTATAAACAAACCGTAATAAACATCACACTGCTGTGCATTTGCAGCAGCATCAACCCTCAGTTGCAGTTTATTCATAACCATTCATTATTCTCTTCCAAATACATTTAATAGCCTTGAAAAAGGCCGATTGCTGGAATTGCAATTTTCATTCAGTTATTGCATAAATGCTTCATGGTCAGATATACCCGCTGCAACTGCTACACTATCCGTAGCCATGCCACAGTTGTGGCCGCTATACGCTGCCATTGGTATCCGCTGCCCCTGCATCGGCTGGCCCAGCTGCTATCGATGCTGAGATCCGCTGCAACTAGTGCGTTATCCATTACTATGCCACAACTGTGGCTGCTATCCGCTATTGCTGGTATCCACTGCACTGCTACTGCTGCTGCTAAGGGATGACTGCTGTTGTCGCTGTCTAGAACTATTATGAGCGGCTTCGGCTGAAACAGGCTTTTATATAGGCTTTTATATAGGCCAAATAGCATGTTTTCAATTGCAAGGTATATGATTCTGTCGATCGTGCTTGGGAAGCAATCATATAACGACCAATCAGAGGTCGAATTTTTTGTTTTGACAAGGCTTGACTATTTTCAATAGTACAATAGTTTGAATAATAAAATTAAATTTATCTTCATTTGGGAAGAATCTTAGACGATTTTCCAATTTATTGCTGCAAGAACGAAGGAAATCCATCGAATACTTAACGATTTATTGGCATTTGAAATTGGACATATTTTTCACTTTTTTCGGTTTTAGATTTTCATTTCACATCCCTATGTAGCCGAACTTACTGAGAGAAGTATTCTACTTCAAAAAAATTGAAATACATTTTCGCCTTTTCCCGCCTTTTACTCCAAAAACAACGTCATTAGATTACTATGATTGCAGGCCATGAGCGGCAGACAAGCTGTCGTAGCGTCGTTATTGAGGCGTCGTTGTTGAGTAAACAAGCACCTTTTAATGATTCACATATAAAGTGATATTCGTTTCCGCTGCCTACTACACCTTTTCTATGCAAAAGCGCTATAGCGTGGTAGCAGCAAACTCGACATGCATATGAATACTCTCAACGTGGCTTTGATTTTATTCAAGGGCATATACTTGATAATGTAAATTAAATTTCTGGCTTATTTGAGCAAAGTTGCATGTAATCGTTTTATTTATCTGATGAATGAAAAGAAAGAACAAGAATAACAACACATGTGCGATGATTTATTTTACCATTGCTCGGATCTAATCAATCTGTTCAATTTTCTCTAAATTGCACACTGGCTTAGATCATTGACATTTGCTCATGCTGCAATGATTATGTTAGCTGGTAAAAGAAACGTGTAGTTTTTGCTTCTCAAAAAACATTGATTTCTGTTCATGTTTCGTTAAATAGGCACTATTGCGTTCCTACAAATCTCTGGATTAACAATTAATTGTTGAATGTTGAATTGAAAACTATAATGTTGCGAAGTGTCAATTGCACTGTGCTTAGGCAGTAGATCTGCCTCAAAAAGCAGATGAAATATCAATGTCATTGAAGCGAAAATTTCGAAGCTCCGTGTACCTACCAATTTACCATTTAATTTCAAACGTCTGTATGTACCTTCACGCTCCGCGGTTGGGTGATATTCGATAATGCCCAAAGCCCTGATAACTGGTGGCATTAAACCTAAAACATGCATATTCTCACATAAACAATTTGAAAAAAAAAGATACCCGAAAAATGGTTGGCCATTAGGTTTTGCGAGAATTTTTGTTCAGGACAAAACCATATTGTCACTATGCCATGGTAATAACGAAAATCAATCAATCAATCAAAAGTTATAATACGTTAAAAACCAACCCTTGATATTTCGCGCCCTTCTGAGATTCTGAGAGGTTTTCTGTGAGTTTTAGTGAGTAACGATTTTTTGTTGCCTTTGATCGGAAAAATTCGAAACAAGTTTTAATCACCGGGGCGAACTTAAACGATAGCCTTCATTTTTTTAAATATTTTATGGCATAGTTCTATGCGATTTTCGTATTGGTTGCTGTTGATGCCACTTTAATTCAACGTCGGTTTATGTTAATTTGCGCTGTGACTGTTTTTCAAGAAAGAAGAAGACACTGTCGGTACGTAATAAACATAATAGATTAAAAATAATAATGTGTTTTTGCAAGAATTCTGAGGAGTATTCATACTGGTTTCAGTTGGTTTCGATTAATTTTCTTCCACATGTAGTGGGAATGATTCCTAACGAAGGTGCCGCTAAGGGTATGTTATAAAAGGAATGTTTCCTAATCTACATGATCAAACTGATTCTTGCATATCTTCCAGTTGACTTTGACAAATTTCTGCTGTAGTCGAAGTGTTTTTTCTTCAGATGAAGTTGTTGTAAGTGCAATGTTCAAATACTTAACATGCCGTTGAATTAAAATTAAATTCGTTGTTTTTGTTCCAGTTTTGCGAGTTAAGACACGAGAAGAAGCAGTTCAATAAAAGTGTCAGGCTCCGCAACACTGAAGATAGAATATTAAAAAGTCAGGAAATATACGAGTCCCGAAGGGAAGTTGATCGGTTAAGAATAAGACGAGCTCGAAATGCACGACGTTCGACACCCCATATATCTCAAAATCGTCAGTTACACACTTAGTTTCCATAGTCTTTAAACGAGTCTTGAACAAAAGAAAAATAAAGTATAATAATTTAAACACTCAATTGAGAGAAAAACGGTAGTTAAATATTTTCAAATACTACTATTTTATATATTCAAGGTCAAATTTACCACCGAACAGACATAGGCGTAGCCAGGGGGGGGGGGCATCGCTGGAATTGGTGCAGAATTTTTTTTTTCAATAACTCTAATAACGTTTGCGCTAAAAAAAATGGACAAAAACTGCCAATTTTTCATGGGTTTACCTTTACACACACTGACGAAACTACGCATGCAGCATCAATCATATTAACCGATGAGTCATCAGAAAAAATTTGATTTGCCCGTTTAAATAACGGTTTCCACGTTGCGTCGAAAACAGACATCGTGCGGCAGTTCGTGGACACCGGATACGCCCGTTCCGGCATCTACAACATCTTGGCACTATCGG
Organism: Wyeomyia smithii; assembly: GCF_029784165.1. NCBI lineage: Eukaryota > Metazoa > Arthropoda > Insecta > Diptera > Culicidae > Wyeomyia > Wyeomyia smithii. The sequence goes on from NC_073694.1 coordinate 118,083,431, forward strand.
ACAACAATCAGAGCATTGAAAGAAAGCCCAGTTCCGGGCGGCCGACGACCCTGAGCGACAAGAAGCTCCGAAGAATGCTGAAGAGGAAGACCGAGGGAAAAGTGGCTACATCGCTGCGAGCGCTTGGCCATACATGTTAGGAAGCAGTCCCGTTCACTAGTCTCGGAGCTGCAAGCAATGACGCAGCGGCAGCGCCTGAATAAGATGGTCAAACCGATTTTCCCGGCAATTCACGACGTAGCGGTGGTGATGGACGACGAGACCTGTCTCACTCTGGATGGCAACTACTGGTAGGGCACTTTGTATTTTACTTCCCACACGAAAGAAGTAAGCACTAAGGTGAAATTTCTTTTACACACCAAGTTCCCCAAGACGTTGTGCTGTGGCTGACAATCAGCGTGAAGGGGATGTCAAAGCTGCTCTTCTTTTGCTCCGGACTGGCCGAGAACGGGGGTACTTATAGTACGAAGTACCTGCCGGAAGTAGCGTCGTTCACCAAAAAATACCATAAGGCCGAAGACACGGGTTTTTGGCCAGATCTGGAGACGGCTCACTATTCGAGGCGATCATTTGAGGAGATGGAACGGCTAAATGTCGATGTGGTTCCCAAGTTGGTGAACCCGCCCAACGTCCCCAAGTTGCGTTTCGTCGATGATTTCTGGCAAGCCTGAAGCGTAAGTTCTACTCCAACAATTTTGTCGCGAAATTTGAGGAGGAATTGATAAATAAAATGGAAAAAGAATTTAAAAACACGCCTACACGCATGTTTTTATCCGCCATGGCGAACGTTTCGGTTAACTGCCGAAATTCCGCACGCGAGATCGTAGATTTTTGTTCTGCACGTTAGCTAGCATAATTCCCTTCATAGGAAATTAATCAAACCTAATTATCTGTCTTAGTTATTTTTTTACCACCATCCGAAAAAAATCCATTTTTCTAATGCATACGTTAGCACGAAACGTCATTTTTAGCCCATTGAAACATCTGTGTAAAATATCAGCCAGATCAAAAATAATTGATTGAAATGCTTGCCCTATGTTGCGTGGAATTGCACAGGTTTTTCAGTTGATCCACTAAGGACATTGCAGCGGCAAAAGTACCGGGCAAAGCCACCTGCATCAACTAGCTTAGTATTGGAATCGAGCATTGATAATTCCTTACCTTAATTCTCTTATAACCTCACAGGAAACACGGTTCATGGAAGATAGTGCACTTGCCTACGCGTTGTCCTCGCTGCATCCTGCTAACGTAATACGCATGTCGTTAGAAGAGTTAACGTGCAAAACCGGAGCTTTCGTATTTTTTTATGACGTTAACAATTTTGTTGGAGAGGTGGAAGTCTGGTATCAACATTGCAGCATGAGTCATGCATGAGAGCAGTCGGTAAGAATTAGGAAGAACGGGATCTTATAAACTTGCTTGCTGAAGCCCGTTCGTTCTTACCTGCGACTGAGAAGGCAATTAAAATTGAACTTGCTTCACCATGTAAAACAAGCACGATTGAGCTCTCGTTCAGCACATTACGTCGGGTGAAAACCTGGCTGAGGTCAACAATGGTTGAGTGCTCTCTGCTTGCTGAGTGTTCATCGGCAGATGGTTAACAACAATCGCAGTGGTGGGCACCGCTAACCGAAAATTTAGCGACGCTAATCGCTAAGTCGCTAACCGGAAAATTTAGCTCGATAATCGCTAAACGCTAAACCCACATTAGCGGAACTTTCGCTAATCGCTAACTTTTAAATATGTAAATAGTCATATCGCTATATTTATTGCTCGTGTTTTGTAAGATTTGGACCACTTTAATCTCTTTTGGTTAAACAAACGAAAACAATTACTTTTTAAAGCTATTTACAGTAAGAGGTTCACGCAACGGTATTCATATTTCATTTTGTAAAAACAAAAATAACAAAAGTTATTTAGCTTGCATTGAAAATAGATACTCTTAGGAATGTTTTCATGAAAATTCAATTATTATCTGAATCGAAAAAGTAGAACCAAAGTTGTCATAATTTCAAGCGTATTGCAATTTACCAAAGTTCTTGGTGTGCCAAAAATTCAATCTAGACCTTGTGCTTGTTCTTCAAAATGCTCCTGTGGCTTGTACGATAACTGGAACTCCATTCTAGGGTAAAAAAATTGACAAAAGTAACTTTCGCAGTGAAGTATGTTCATCTTTCGAAGCAATTTACGTACGCCATCAGCAATTCACAGTTTTTCTAAATATTTCTATTGTCGCTTCTCCACAAAATTTAGCGAATTAGCGATTAGCGTTTCGAAGGCCAAAATTTTAGCGACGCTAACAGTTTAGCTAACCAGCTCAAAAATTAGCGAAATCGCTAAATCGCTAACTAAATTTTAGCGTCGCTAATTAGCGAATTAGCGAATTAGCGGAATGGTGCCCACCACTGAACAATCGTAGAAAATTTACTGAATTAGCGCTGGAGCGATTTGCGGAGGATAAAAGGAAGATGTTTTTTAGTTAACGACGTTGTTATTGTTATCTTTCTACGGTAGATTTAGTGTTAATTAAATTACAGTTTAGTTTAATTTAGTGTTAGTCTAGTCTAGTCTGGTCTACACTAACACAGCCAGTACTTGAAAACTTTAACCACTGACCAATAACGACGCCGGCCACGACCAAAAGGCGGTACTACTTGGGAAGGAAAGGGATGGTGATACTCGTTTTGTTTAGAGACCGCGGGTACCACTGCATCTCTACGAGTATCACAGGATAGGAACTGTTTTAATAAGGTACAGCTCTGGTAGCTTTATGATAACTGATGCATATTACGCGAAATACAAATTTGAAAGTTCAGAAGCCTATTGCGCGATCAAAACCATTATTTGTTGTAGTAAGATGGGGTGAGACAAATTCAGGATTTGCCATGGTAGGCAATGGGGAACGAGAACGTATGCTGAATCTGAATCCGTTGTTTGAATATATGTACTAGCAAACCGATGAATTTTTATCGAGTTAGTTTGATTTGTACTTTTAATAAGTTCTACCAACAACGCGGTACAGATCTGCAGAAATCCACCTGCCGTACTGCATTAATATTAAACATAATTATAGAAAAATACTAAGTTGAAAAAAAAAACGCTCTCACCATCTACAATTCGATCCAGATCCTATTCAGTCAATCTTTATTTTGTGTCCTTAATCGATCATACTCATCTGTCGAGTATCACTCAGCTTGGATATATTAAAGAGAAAATTTTTTAGGACATTCGTTGGCTCCTGTAGCGAAAACTTCTCCTTATGGCGGTTTCGATTACTTCCTTGGTTTTAAGAGGCATTTTAATCCGCTTGATCTTCATGCACTTTGACTAATACTGCGACCTGCGTGTTGACTAATATCGGCTGTTTCTTCAAATACGGAAGGCAACGTTGGCGGTTTTCGGTGAAAACTAACTTTATTTAACACTGTTTAAACCAAAAAAATATTTAGCGAGAAATTTGTGACGCAGTTGAAAAGTTGCGCCCGTCCGCGTTCGTGCTTTACTTCGATCTCCACTGTTTAGTTTATTTTAGTGTTAGTAAAAAATTAAATTTTTTACTTCTGAAATTTTGAAGAACTTGCCCCCCCCTATTCGAAATTCTGGCTACGCCCATGCGAACAGATGCATTGCTGCCACTACCCGATGGCAAATGTCCTTGAAGTGACAATCCTGACAGGAAACTACAAAGGAGAAGTCGTAATAATCCCGCGTATCTCGATTACTCCTACCGATTTGTCGTTAAATTTTGAACGTCTGCAATTTCCCGTGCGTCGCGCATTCGCGATGACTATTGATAAAACCCAAGGACAGTCACTGAAAATTTGTGGCATTAACTCCGGATATTCATGCTTCTCACATGGACAGCTCTATGTCGCATATTCACGTGACCCTGACCTCGACATTGTGAAATATATAGAATTTAGTGGCTAGGACCGCCTTGACCACTTTCACATGTTTCGTATATTCCAAATTTTAAGCTTGGATTGTTTAGAATTCTGAAGTTATTTATAAAATCTGTTCCAGTGAGATTGGCCAGGCCAGAAGGGTATTACTGTATTTGCATTAAGCCAAGCTTTTGAATAATTGAAAAAATAATGTAATAATTTCCTTCAGAATATTTTAAAAAAAGACTGTTTATTTTCAGGAATGTATTGAAATGATTTGATTATGGTTGAAAGGTGCTTCATAATGTTCAATGAAATAAAAACGTAGAATTTTCGAGCGCAGGATTGGAAAAAAAACTAAAAACAAATCAGAGCTGAAACATATTGTAGGTATGTTTTTTAGCAGCAATAAGGTATATACGAAGGAGCGGCAGATGAGCGTGGTTGCAAGTGTTGGATAGTAACAAAGGAAAGTAAATCTATACACGATGGCATTCGCGTTTTTGGTAACCGTAGAACGTTGAAAAAACTAAAAAGATCAATTTGTCGAAAATCCTCACTGAATGCCGAACGAATGCCTCTGTAATATATCTTATTGTTTTAGCAGCAGCAGTATATATATATATATATATATATATATATATATATATATATATATATATATATATATATATATATATATATATATATATATATATATATATATATATATATATATATATATATATATATATATATATATATATATATATATATATATATATATATATATATATATATATATATATATATATATATATATATATATATATATATATATATATATATATATATATATATATATATATATATATATTTATCATATACATGCTTCTCCCAAAAATCCCGATGTTGAGAAACGCTGGCGTTTGTTCTGTCGGATAAAAGATCTTCCCGCAAAGTTTTTAATTTGTTCACAACATTTTCGCGCGGAGGATTTCGAGCATAGGTTCAGGTTTATGGATTCCCCGCGCATTTCAACATCGGAAGGTAATGTTTAAATTTACCATTCGTAGCTGTCCAAAAGTAATTGTTAATGTTTCAGCTGCTCAACAATTTTTACACCTCATGGACGGTGCGAGCGAAGGCTAGATTCGCGCATGGTAGCAAAGCTTTTAAGACAACACGAGTCAGATGCACCAGCTGAAGAATGCGCTCCTTAGGCCGAACAGGTTCAAAACACCGTCGAGCACGATTCAGCATACGTTCTCGTTCCCCATTGCCTACCATGGCAAATCCTGAATTTGTCTCACCTCATCTTACTACAACAAATAACGGTTTTGATCGCGCAATAGGCTTCTGAACTTTCAAATTTGTATTTCGCGTAATATGCATCAGTTATCATAAAGCTACCAGAGCTGTACCTTATTAAAACAGTTCCTAGCCTGTGATACTCGTAGAGATGCAGTGGTACCCGCGGTCTCTAAACAAAACGAGTATCACCATCCCTTTCCTTCTCAAGTAGTACCGCCTTTTGATCGTGGCCGGCGTCGTTATTGGTCAGTGGTTAAAGTTTTCAAGTACTGGCTGTGTTAGTGTAGACCAGACTAGACTAGACTAACACTAAATTAAACTAAACTGTAATTTAATTAACACTAAATCTACCGTAGAAAGATAACAATAACAACGTCGTTAACTAAAAAACATCTTCCTTCTATCCTCCGCAAATCGCTCCAGCGCTAATTCAGTAAATTTTATACGATTGTTCAGTGGTGGGCACCATTCCGCTAATTCGCTAATTAGCGACGCTAAAATTTAGTTAGCGATTTAGCGATTTCGCTAATTTTTGAGCTGGATAGCTAAACTGTTAGCGTCGCTAAAATTTTGGCCTTCGAAACGCTAATCGCTAATTCGCAAAATTTTGTGGAGAAGCGACAATAGAAATATTTAGAAAAACTGTGAATTGCTGATGGCGTACGTAAATTGCTTCGAAAGATGAACATACTTCACTGCGAAAGTTACTTTTGTCAGTTTTTTTACCCTAGAATGGAGTTCCAGTTATCGTACAAGCCACAGGAGCATTTTGAAGAACAAGCACAAGGTCTAGATTGAATTTTTGGCACACCAAGAACTTTGGTAAATTGCAATACGCTTGAAATTATGACAACTTTGGTTCTACTTTTTCGATTCAGATAATAATTGAATTTTCATGAAAACATTCCTAAGAGTATCTATTTTCAATGCAAGCTAAATAACTTTTGTTATTTTTGTTTTTACAAAATGAAATATGAATACCGTTTCGTGAACCTTTTACTGTAAATAGCGTTAAAAAGTAATTGTTTTCGTTTGTTTAACCAAAAGAGATTAAAGTGGTCCAAATCTTACAAAACACGAGCAATAAATATAGCGATATGACTATTTACATATTTAAAAGTTAGCGATTAGCGAAAGTTCCGCTAATGTGGGTTTAGCGTTTAGCGATTATCGAGCTAAATTTTCCGGTTAGCGACTTAGCGATTAGCGTCGCTAAATTTTCGGTTAGCGGTGCCCACCACTGCGATTGTTGTTAACCATCTGCCGATGAACACTCAGCAAGCAGAGAGCACTCAACCATTGTTGACCTCAGCCAGGTTTTCACCCGACGTAATGTGCTGAACGAGAGCTCAATCGTGCTTGTTTTACATGGTGAAGCAAGTTCAATTTTAATTGCTTTCTCAGTAAGAACCGGTAAGAACGAACGGGCTTCAGCAAGCAAGTCTATAAGATCCCGTTCTTCCTAATTCTTACCGGCTGCTCTCATGCATGACTCATGCTACAATGTTGATACCAGACTTCCACCTCTCCAACAAAATTGTTAACGTCATAAAAAAAAACGAAAGCTCCGGTTTTGCACTTTAACTCTTCTAACGACATGCGTATTCCGTTAGCAGGATGCAGCGAGGACAACGCGTAGGCAAGTGCACTATCTTCCATGAACCGTGTTTTCTGTGAGGTTATTAGAGAATTAAGGTAAGGAATTGTCAATGCTCGATTCCAATACTAAGCTAGTTGATGCAGGTGGGTTTGCCCGGTACTTTTGCCTACAGTTTTTGCAATACAACAGTCAATAAAACTCAAGGCGGCGGTACGAATATATATATATATATATATATATATATATATATATATATATATATATATATATATATATATATATATATATATATATATATATATATATATATATATATATATATATATATATATATATATATATATATCCTCCCTAGGGGGTCTCCCATACAAAAATATCGAAAAATATCAAAAAATCACCATTTTTGGCACTTTATATGACAAAAATCAGTGAAATGGCTATTATTTTTCCGCACAAATGAAGTTTCTAGGAAAAAAATGTTTTTTTTTGTTTTTGGATTTTTGTTTTCTCCTGCTTCGCATCGGATTCGGTCCTGAGTCTTCAGCGCATACATACACAATTACACATATTTCTGAGCCATTCTCATTGCAGATGGCGTTTGCAGTTGGCGTCCTTTTGAACATAAAATCGTATATCACTCTGTTACATCATCTGTAATATTTTTATTTCGACCAGTCAGGCGAGCACCGCTGGTATGCTACCACAACGGCTACCACGCACGGACGCTACGTTTCCACTGTTCCCACGCACACTGTAGAACCAGAGTGAATAAATAGAGTGACGCAGAGTCTGAAACCAGAAAAACCAAACGAACACTGCAAAGTCGGGTGTTTTCGTCAATGAAATAGTCTGCTGGGAGGCAACAAAAATCCATCCACTGTTTCCTCACAATCGGATTCTTCGGGAACCGAAAAAAACTCACATTCCTTACTGTTTTTTGTTATTACACAAAACGCACTTCATTTTATCTATCTCTATCAAACTTTATCAAACGAACTTGTTTTAAATTCAAATACAATAACTATCTTTTCACTCTGACAATAACAACACTCCGTTGAAATCAACTGGAACTTGAGCAAAAAGGGGCTGCCAGAAAAATATTTTGGTGGATACATAAAAAAACCGTGTTGCTGTTTTGACTGAATTTCTCTCTGCGTCACTCTATCTATTCACTCTGTGTAGAACTAGTGTAGGTTTCGTATAGGATAGAAACGTCAACATAAATCATTCTACATCGTCCGCCAAAGAGTCAACACCTAAAATAAAAACCTGAAAGTGAAAGTGAAAATTGTTAAAGTCAAAATATATTTTTTTTAGTTTACAATGAACCCGCAAGATGAAATAGCAACAACATCATCAGCTATCGAAAACCCAATGAGTCATATACCCAAGCATGATGTTGCTGTTTTTGGTGTGTCTTCTGATTTGAATGATATTATTTTACCAACCGATCTGGATATCTTGAGATATTATTTTTACTTAAGCGAACGTGCAAAAACAGAACAAAACAAGTTTTCTTATAAACAATTCTCTAATCACGTAACAGATAGGTTGGTTGGAATTTGGGAAAAACTTGGTATGGAAATAATTTCAAAAAAATATGTTGCTGTTAAATTGAATAGATTGGTTGACAAATACCAAGCCGAAATTAAGAAGACGAATAGAGACCATTTAGTGTTTACCGGTACTCTGAACGAAATTTTTTATATTCGAGCATGTAAATGCGATTTGACGGCAGCTCAATGTATCTGCGGTTTGGTTCCAGAACGCCTCAAAGAGTTTATGCACGATCAACATAAACAGAGAAGACTAACAATTGATGCATTTCTGATGGAAATTGAAGAGCAAGGGACATCGTCATCAATGCCAACAATGCCAACATACGAAGATCCCGATGATACAACATACGTAGACGTACCGTTGACGGTTGATAAAGATGTTATGAATAGAAGCACAAGTTCACAATACACAGAAAGATACGATTGTTTTAACTTTGCCTTGATGTGTGACAGATTTGGTGTGTCTGATAGAGTAGCGTCAGCATTGGCAACCAGTCTTTTCAAAGATTTTGAAATGAAAGATCAGCATGGCGAACCTCTCATCATGGATAAATCGAAAGTTCCTAGAGAAAGAGAGAAATGCAGACGAATAGTGCTCCGAAAAAGGTTTGATGATTCTAGTTTAATAGCGTTTTCATTCGACGGCAGAAAAGATGATACTTATACGAGAGAAAAAATTGATGGTAAGTATCATAGTAGGATGGTAAAAGAACCTCACCTTGTTATTTTGAGAGAACCGAATTCTCGATTGATTGGTTACGCAAGACTGGTAGAGGAAAGTGCTGAATACAAAACAACAAAATTGAATGAATTTTTCAACGATAAAAACATATCTCTGGATGCATTGATTGGCATATGCACTGACGGTGAGCCAACAAACACTGGCACACACGGTGGAATTATACGAAGATTCGAATTGCTGCTAAAAAGACCATTGCATTGGTTTGTTTGCCTTCTACACTTCAACGAACTTCCGTTTCGACATTTGTTTGGGGTTTTGGATAAATCATCCACCACTGGACCAACATCAACAACCGGGAAACTAAGCAAGCAAATTGAAAATTCTGAAGCTCTTCCGGTAAGTCATTGCTATCACTCATTTATTATAATTTTCTAACATTTTGAATGGTGAAATCATAATAAATTTATTTAATTATTATATATTTTTAGGTGGTGAGCGACTTTCAGAGAATTGCGTTGGAAAATATGCCTCCTGTTGCAGAACAGCACGAATATTCCACCGATTCGCAGTACTTATACGACATGGCACATGCAATTTCTAATGGCGTGGTTTCTGTGGATCTGGCTAACATAAAACCAGGGAAAATTGTACATTCTCGCTGGCTCACCAAGGCCGCTAGATTATTACGATTATATGTGACAATGAAAAAACCACCTAAAAATTTAAGAATTCTGGTTGAATTCATAATTGAGGTTTATGTGCCAATGTATTTTAATATCAAGTATTACAGCTCTGTCGTGTACGGTAGTGTATTATTTTTCAAGTACATTACTTGGGCACAATTTCTGGAGCCAAATTTACGCACTGTTGTCAATCATGTAATTAAAAATAATCCATATTTTGCACATTCGGAAAATATCTTGCTATCAATGTTGTTTGATGATAGGAAAGAGGTGCGCGACTCTGCTATCAAGAAAATTTTACGATATCGAGACAATGTTGAAGACCCATCGGAACTCAGAGAATATAAAAAACCAGATATAAACTTCCATTGCTTCGATTACACGAAAATGATCGATTTGACTGATAAAAATAACGTATTTGAACCATCATTCACGCGAATCATTCCGTATGAAACATTGATAGCATATTTAAATGAAGATGATTCACCATTTACTGATCCGCATATTCCATTATATATACAAGGAACGGAACAACACGTTCAACTGCTAGCTAGCGTTTCCAAACGAGTAATATCGGAAAATGTAGAGGCTGTTATGGAGGCGACATTAGAGAGCCGTGCGAAATTGCCCAGTGTTGAAACCAAAAAAGACTTCAAAAAATAATTTTTTAGTTTCTTTCCTATGTTCTGATCGAATAAATTTTTTTAAAAGAGAAAACAAAAATCCAAAAACAAAACAAAACATTTTTTCCTAGAAACTTCACTTGTGCGGAAAAATAATAGCCATTTCACTGATTTTTGTCATATAAAGTGCCAAAAATGGTGATTTTTTGATATTTTTTGATATTTTTGTATGGGAGACCCCCTAGGGGGTATATATATATATATATTAATATATATATATATATATATATATATATATATATATATATATATATATATATATATATATATATATATATATATATATATATATATATATATATATATATATATATATATATATATTAGCGTGCCAGCCAAAATGGTCATCTCGAATTTCAAAAAAAAAACCCTGTACAAAATGTTTACCTGCTCGAAAAAATACCCTGGGGTGGGGTGGCGCAAAGCGATTGAAGTTTGGCTTTTTTAAAAACCGAAAAATTACCCAAGGGAGGGATACGTGAAATTTCGGTTTTCGAAAAAAATTTTTTGATGCCAAATGACTTAAAAACGCATAAAACGTCGAGAATTGGTGTCATCTGAATAAAATTTTTTTTTGCAAAAATTTGCTCTCTGGGACTTCTATTTTTCTTGATTTCGATATGATCGGACTGGTTTCATTGTTTTGGTAATCTTTCGTAGGTTTTATTAAAAAAAATCAAGTTTTTTTTAAAATAAGCCCTTTAACATTTTTGTTACCTTGGCGTAAGTATGAAATACTGGTTACTATGGCAGACAAGTCGCGCTTGTCGCCGAAATGGTCTTTCAATGTACACTTTATTGCCTCCCGCTCGAGCCTACATTGACTCATAGTGAGTGCTTCGTTTGCATTTCCGTGGATTTTATCCCGAATAATGCCAACCCAAAGGGGCATCACTAGCGGCAGATCTGTTTCACTCACTAGATTTTTTGAAATTTGTAGCTTTTGCTCTACGGATTCGAGCCAACAGGCCAGAGAATTAGGACTTCCATTATATTCTGGAACCATCCTAATCGCGTCAGGGGTGCGTAAAATGTCAAATTTCGGCATCTCTATGATCGAAGACGTGCTTGCGATCGCTTGGTTTGCGGTATTTGCCCGCGCATTTACAAACAAAGAGGCTATTTGTAGCCGTTGTGCCTCTAACTGGGCGGTTAGAGTATCTAAACGCGCTTGCATTTCATCACTCATTCTTCTGGTTATCATAAAACACTTTCACTGCACTTAGTTAAACAAGCAAAAAAAAGTATTGCAACTAAAATAGAAAAAAATTTAAATTACTCACGGTTTTGTTTTTATTTTATTGAACAGAATTCTCAAGTATACCCCGTCCTTCGGGAAGAGCCTCGAATCCTCGATATCACCTCGAGGTGTGATTCCACTTTGTCGATATTCCTTCGATTAAGTTTTATCACGGACACTTGCACTCGCGGACTAAGGATTTACTTGAATCCTACTTACGACTGCGCCAGTTACAATTCTTTCTAGCCTGAAGGGCTTTTTAAAAAATGATTAATGAAAACCTAAAATTAACTATCCTCTATCGTGCCTCAATTAGAACTAACTTTATTATTTTTATGCCCTGGTTACAAAGCTAGAAAAGCAACTGCACCGCTGACCAAGCAAACTGCAGCCCGCGTCGTTGTCGTTGTCGTCGTCGATGCCGTTGCATGCGCTGCCAACGCCCGTGGGAATCGTTCCAGTCAGCGTCTGTAGAAATTCGACTCGCTCACTTCGAATGAAATAATGTGGCGAGTGGTTCCTCGAGTCGGTGGACTTCGCGTTCCAGTTCTTGCAATCTGCTGATCTGGGAGGTTTCGTCTGTAACTCTTATATATATATATATATATATATATATATATATATATATATATATATATATATATATATATATATATATATATATATATATATATATATATATATATATATATATATATATATATATATATATATATATATATATATATATATATATATATAGCCTTTGAAATTATTCCTATTCTGGAAAGTTGTACTGATTCAAAAATGTCTTTCAACTGATTTTCTAATAATTGTATATTGAAGATTATGTCGTGGGCTACATCTCGTATAGAATTTTCGTTTTGGCCATTTATATTATTGATCATTCCAGATAATTTTTTCAAGGTATCAATATGTTGAGTGTTAACAGATTCAATCAGGTCATTATTTTTTTCTGGAATTGTTCATTAATTTTAATCTGTTGGTCGTTGATCTGTATTAATGTGTTTGTTTTTTGGTTAGAGGTATCAATAGCTTGTTTGATCAGGTCTAAGTCATTATTGTCTAAGGTTCCGGTAATTGATTTGAGCAAGATCGCGCCAAATGACCTATGGTCGAATATCGACCATTTTTTATTTGAATGAAACTTTGCACTCGTATTTGGCTTAGCAAACTGAGCATTTTTCACAGGTGGAGAGATTTTTTACACCCATGAGTTACATTCTAAAAGGGCGTATGCCTTTTGGCATAGGTTTTATTCGAAACATTGTAGCCCAGAAACCGTTGGTGGTATAGAAAAACTGTCTGAGAATGAGTTGTAGGGAATTAAAAATGCACCATTAAAAATATACACTGTACAAAAAAAAATTTTTTGACAAAAAAAAACTAAAAATAAACATTAAATTTCAGTTAAAAAAAAGGGCGACGTTAATACGCAACTTTTAAAAAAAGTCCAGGATGGAGAAATGAAAAATAATTTTGTTATGGCAGTTTAATTTTTTTATGAAAATTATAATTTGAACATTATTCAAAATATTTGTATTCTGATATTTTTAATAGATGCAAAGAGTCATTTTGAATCAAAAAGCCCTTGGTAGTTAACATTCTAAAGGCATCGGTTTTCGAGTTATTTTTAATTTAAGCTCGAAAAGTTATTAGGGGAGAGTATCCTAATTCGGACCCCCAGAAAATCTTCTAGCTATGCATGCCAAGCTAACCTACCAAACCTTGTAGGAAGAGGTTGGATGATAGTATATGCCTCGGGTAGCGTACTCACACAACAGGGCGCTATCCAGTTACAAGTTCTGCCTTACCGCTTCTCTAAGTTCATTCGCATTCATCGATTCCATACATTTGTATGACACCTAACTTCCGATGCTGCACAGCAGGCGTCTTTTGCCGACCACACCACACTCATGTAACGGCACATAATGCCTT